>NC_056669.1:4667500-4922500 GCF_018350195.1 Panthera tigris
CATGAAACATTCTCCAAGATAGATCACATATTGGGTCACACAACAGGCCTTCATAAGTGTAAAAGAATTAAGATCATACCATGCACACTTTCAGACCACAATGCTATGAAACTTGAAATCAATCACAGGAAAAAGTCTGGAAAACCTCCAAAAGCGTGGAGGTTAAAGAACACCCTAATGAAGAATGAATGGGTAAACCAGGCAATTAGAGAAGAAATTAAAAAATATATGCAAGCAAATTAAAATGAAAATACAACAATCCAAATGCTTTGGGATGCAGCAAAGGCAGTCCTGAGAGGAAAATACATTGCAATCCAGGCCAATCTCAAGAAACAAGAAAAATCCCCAATACAAAATGTAACAGCACACCTAAAGGAACTAGAAGCAGAACAGCAAAGACACCCCAAACTGAGCAGAAGAAGAGAAATAATAAAGATCAGAGCAGATATAAACAATATAGAATCTAAAAACACTGTAGAGCAGATCAATGAAACCAAGAGTTGGTTTTTTGAAAAAATAAACAAAATTGAGAAACCTCTAGCCAGGTTTCTCAAAAAGAAAAGGGAGATGGCCCAAATAGATAAAATCATGAATGAAAATGGAATTATTACAACCAATCCCTCAGAAATACAAACAATTATCAGGGAATAGTATGAAAAATTATATGCCAACAAACTGGACAACCTGGAAGAAATGAACAAATTCCTAAGCACCCACATACTTTCAAAACTCAGAAAGAAATAGAAAACTTGAACAGACCCATAACCAGTGAAGAAATTGAATCAGTTATCAAAAATCTCCCAACAAATAAGAGTCCAGGACCAAATGGCTTCCCAGGGGAATTCTACCAGACATTTAAGCAGAAATAACACCTATCCTTCTCAAGCTGTTCCAAAAAATAGAAAGGGAAGGAAAACTTCCAGACTCATCCTATGAAGCCAGCATTACTTAGATTCCTAAACCAGACAGAGAGCCAGCAAAAAAAGAGAACTACAGGCCAGTATCCCTGATGAATATGGATGTAAAAATTCTCAATAAGATACTAGCAAATCGAATTCAACAGCATATAAAAAGAATTATTCACCATGATCAAGTGGGATTCATTCCTGGGCTACGGGGCTGGTTCAACATTTGCAAATCAATCAGTGTGATACAGCAGATTAATAAAAGAAAAGAACCACATGATCCTGTCAATCGATGTAGAAAAAGCATTTGACAAAATTCAGCATCCTTTCTTAATAAAAACCCTTATGAAAGTCGGGTTAGAAGAAACATACTTAAACATCATAAAAGCCATTTATGAAAAGCCCACAGCTAATATTATCCTTAATGGGGAAAAATTAAGAACTTTCCCCCTGAGATGAGGAACACGACAGTGACGTTCCACTCTCACCGCTGTTGTTTAACATAGTGTTGGAAGTGCTAGCATCAGCAATCAAACAACAAAAGGAAATCAAAGGCATCAAAATTGGCAAAGATGAAGTCAAGCTTTCACTTTTAGCAGATGACATTTTATTATACATAGAAAACCTGATAGACTCCACCAAAAGTCTACTAGAACTGATACATGAATTCAGCAAAGTCGCAGGATACAAAATCAATGTACAGAAACCAGTTGCGCTCTTATACACTAATAATGAAACAACAGAAAGACAAATAAAGAAACTGATCCCATTCATAATTGCACCAAGAATCATAAAATACCTAGGAATAAAACTAAACATCGAGGTAAAAGGTCTGTATGCTGAAAACCATAGAAAGCTTATGAAGGAAGTTGAAGAAAATAGAAATGGAAAAACATTCCATGTTCATGGATTGGAAGAATAAATATTGTTAAAATCTCAATACTACCCAAAGCAATCTACACATTCAATGCAATCCCAATCAAAATTGCACCAGCATACTTCTCAAAGCTAGAACAAGCAATCCTAAAATTTGTATGGAACCAGAAAAGACCCCAAATAGCCAATGCAATATTGAAGAAGAAGACCAAAGTGGGAGGCATCACAATCCCAGACTTTAGCTTCTACTACAAAGCTGTAATCATCAAGACAGCATAGTATTGGTACAAAAACAGACACATAGACCAATGGAATAGAATAGAGACTCCAGAATTGAACCCACAAAAGTATGGGAAACTAATCTTTGACAAAGCAGGAAAGAATATCCAATGGAAAAAAGACAGTGTCTTTAACAAATGGTGCTGGGAGAACTGGACAGCAACATGCAGAAGAATGAAACTAGACCACGTTCTTACATCATTCACAAAAATAAACTCAAAATTGATAAAGGACCTGAATGTGAGACAGGAAACCATCCAAACCCTAAAGGAGAAAGCAGGGAAAAATCTCTCTGACCTCAGCTGCAGTAATTTCTTACTTGACACATCTCCAAAGGCCAGGGATTTAAAAGCAAAAAATGAACTATTGGGACCTCATGAAGATAAAAACCTTCTGCACTGCAAAAGAAACAACCAAAACTAAAAGGCAACCAATGGAATGGGAAAAGATATTTGCAAATGACATATCAGACAAAGGGCTAGTATCCAAAATCTATAAAGAGCTCACCAAACTCCACACCCAAAAAACAAATAATCCAGTGAAGAAATGGGCAGAAAACATGAATAGACACTTCTCTAAAGAAGACGTCCGGATGGCCAACAGGCACATGAAAAGATGCTCAATGTCGCTCCTCATCAGGGAAATACAAATCAAAACCACACTCAGATACCACCTCACGCCAGTCAGAGTGGCTAAAATGAACAAATCAGGAGACTATAGATGCTGGAGAGGATGTGGAGAAACGGGAACCCTCTTGCACTGTTGGTGGGAATGCAAACTGATGCAGCCGCTCTGGAAAACAGTGTGGAGGTTTCTCAAAAAATTAAAAATAGATCTCCACTGTAACCCAGCAATAGCACTGTTAAGAATTTACCCAAGGGATACAGGAGTGCTGATGTATAGGGACACTTGTACCCCAATGTTTATAGCAGCACTTTCAACAATAGCCAAATTATGGAAAGAGCCTAAATGTCCATCAACTGATGAATGGATAAAGAAATTGTTGTTTATATACACAATGGAATACTAGGTGGCAATGAGAAAGAATGAAATATGGCCTTTTGTAGCAACGTGGATGAAACTGGAGAGTGTTATGCTAAGTGACATAAGTCATACAGAGAAAGACAGATACTGTATGTTTCACTCTTGTGTGGATCCTGAGAAACTTAACGGAAGACCATGGGGGGTGGAGAAGGGAAAAAAAATAGGGAGGGAGCCAAAACATAAGAGACTCTTAAAAACTGAGAACAAACTGAGGGTTGATGGGGGGTGGGAGGTAGGGGTGGGTAGGTGATGGGTATTGAGGAGGGCACCTTTTGGGATGAGCACTGGGTGTTGTGTGGAAACCAATTTGACAATAAATTTCATTTTAAAAAGAAATTTCTTCTTTGTTCTGGGGCGCCTGGGTGGCTCAGTCAGTTAAACATCCAACTCTTGGTTTCAGCTCAGGTCATGGTCTCATGGTTCATGAGTTTGAGCCCTGCATCGGGCTTCGTGCTGACAGTGGGGAGCCTGCTTGGGATTCTCTCCCTCTGTCTCTCTCTGCCCTTCCCCTGCTCACTTGCTCTGTCTCTCTCTCAAAAAATAAAATAGAGTATTAAAATCCCTTCTTTGTTCTTTAAAAATGGAACTAAATGTAATGAGTAAAGTATTCCTGATAACTATGTTTTTTGTTGAAGAATAACAGTGAGATGCTTGAGGTCACTAATGAATTTTTTAATGACATAATTCCAAGTGTGCACGCTTGGTTGCAATATGAGAGAAATCAGAATGTCAAGAATCAGGGCTTCCTGAGTTACCATAATTTGATGTTTGCACCCTTTTGGTCACTGGGTGAATTGAGCCCCTTAACCTTCCATGCTGTCTACTGCTGTTTCAAGCAGTAATACCATAGTACCTCTTTTATTTAGGAGTGAGGCAGAATTTGTTTTCATAACCCTGCATTAATTTTTATATCATTCAGTGCTGCCAGGAGAGAACACTAGAGGTTTCTTCGCCATGTTGAATAGTTCTGTTCCTCTTAATTCAGAAAATTTTGAAAGTGAATCTGGTGACAATATTTCTCTTCCATAACGAAAAATCATTCATTGGAGCTTTTTGGCTTGAAAGATTTTACACTGTTTTCACTTTTTCATTGTCATCCAGTCACAGTTCCATTGTCTGGAAACCAAGATAGTTGCTCTGAAACATTTACACCTTCCACCGTTATCTTCATCCTTCATTTCTTTATGTGTCTGGCTTTTCTCTTTGGCCCAAACTGGATCGACTGTTTTTAATGATACAGGGACTGACTATGGGGTGTGTTCTATTGACAATGCTTCTTTGTGACACGTTGTCCAGTGTTTGTTTGGAAAGCCTAGTACACGTTTTGTTTCTATCTTACTTGCAAATCAGGGAAAGAAAAAATCTACAAAGAACTTGAAAAGTGCTAATTTAGTAAACACTTCAGAAGTTTCAGAAGTAAATTCCCTCTATTTCCTGCAGGATTTCCACTGTACACTTTAGCTTTAAAGAAAAACAAATCTTTTATGTCTTAGAGTATTCGATTTTATGTTATCTACTGAGTGATCTTCTTGGGAAGAAGTCACTAGAGAGAATGTTTTTCTCAGGTTTACTTCTCCCTTAATGAAGTTCATACCAGCGAAGTGAAATCAAAGTCTGAAGAACAGCCTCTGCAGAAAGAAAATGCTCAGCTTAAGATCCAAAAGAATCAGGTAACAAAATTTACTATCAAATGTTATATAAATCAGAGAACTGAACATCATTACTTTCTTTTTAAGTTTCTCTTCTTTAACTGTGGTAAAATACATGCATTAGAATCTTTCCCATCATAAACATTTAAGTGTACATTTTAGTATTGGTAAGTACATTCGCTATACTGTACATTCTTCTATAGTCATTCCACCTTCCTCAAATCTGTCTTAAAGTCAGGAGATACTGCACGCATCAAGGATTCGATGCAGAGAGTCTTGACGTCTAATAAATGTAACGTGGAAAAGGTGTTGCACTGGGGGGAGAAAACCACACTTGGTAGAATGAGTTTGCTCTGGGAAGGTAAAAAGTGGCTTCCTGCCTTGGGAATCTTGTCCTTTCTCCTCTCCCCCCTCATGGCCACACTCGTGGGAACAGGTGTGCACACTCAGTAAACTGTTTTATGCTTGATAGGCAGCAAAAGGGAACTGGGGGACAACTGTGATGCACTTAGGTGTGGGAAAGGGGCAAAAGACGCCAAATGGGACATGCTGAAGAAGAATGTAGACGTTCGTGTTGGAATGTGTGGACAAAGAGAGAAGCTCACAGAAGAGTAAGACTTTCAGGAGTTAATTGTTACAAACACTGTTGTAAGAACGAATGTGTCAGACAGCGGGGATAATTTTCTTTCTTTGAGCACATTTAACACCAACCATACTTTTACCATAGTAATCAGTAAAGAATTGTGTTTCTCCCTTCTGCCTTGATTTCTGTGATCTGCACCTTCCTTCACTTTGTGGAAACCTCAGGGTTCATTATCATTGTCCTTTACCTTTTAGCCCCATCGTGGCAACATGACTGCCATATGTATGTATATTTTTGGTTGAACTCTAGACATTGGGTAGGAAATATTGGGAGGAGAATTCAGGTGTACTGTGATGGTATCTTGCTGCAGATGATATGGGAGTTTATGTCTGGTAGGAGATCAGGGGTGCCAGCATTACTGAAACCTGTGAACTCAGTTTTCTTTCCTTTCCCTCTTTCCCTTCCCTTCATTCCTTTTCCAGGAGACAATACTCTGAAGGTGGGCAATTCACATCATTTTCTTTCCATCAGTGTATTTTGCATTCTTCTCAACTGATGTCTTTGAGTCAGGTGGCAGGAGTTCCCTTGTGAAGTGTAGAAATGTCCAGTAGGTCATTGTACAGTGTTAATGACACCATGTCCAAGAAAGATGTCTCTATGGCAGTGTCATGGCCCGAGCCTTGATTGAAAGTTCAGGGCTCTTGGGAGAAAGTCAGGAACCCTTGCGTCATCCTTATGTGTTTAGTTGTGATGAGTTGGCCAGGCTTGGTTTTGTACATTGAAAAGAAATACGCTTATGCCGTCCCCATCACAAGCACAAGTCTGAGACTGGGAGGGCACTTAGTGCATCTCATGTGGGCTTTTTATATTTATGTGATGTATTGATGAGTAGGAATAGAAAGCTGTGAAGAGAAACTCAGAGTTGCCAAAGACTTGCCAGCATGCTGGAGTTTGAGTTTGTTTAGTCCCTTAATGGGGTGCGTCAATGCTTCCCCCTGGTTGTGTTTGTGGATCTGTGCATTTATGGGGAAGGGGAGAGGGGACATTTGAGTCCTGCCTTCAGATTTCAGGGAGGGAAGAAAGGCAGACTTTCACATGGGCTACCAGGTAATCTATGTTTCTTTCCCCTCTAGAAAGCTGGGACTGAAAGAATGGGAGCAGGTGGAAGGGGAGAAGCAGCTCCCCTTCTCCTCTTAGCCGCAGAGGAGAAACTGAAATTAGCTGCAGAAGAGCTATGGATCTACAAGTGAATTCAGCTCCTACCAGCAGCTCACACGATGTCCATTGTATTACTTTGAAACTTTGTACAGTGTTTAGACCCAAGTAGCACACAAATCTATACAAATATTCAGGAGACATTTATTTATATAGACACTTCAGGAGAAATGTGACATTTTCCAGATGTGAAGTTAAAAATATTAATCTAAACAAGTTAAGTAAAGATTTCCTGATCCCTGATGCTGGCCAGACTATGTGGAAATGTGGTTCCTGAACATGTTTCTGGAGGTGCTGGATATGATTACAAACCTCAGGAAGCAGTTTGGTGGAGGACGAATCACGTTGACAAGTATGACCATCCCATTTAAGAGACCCACTTGTTGTAACCATGAGAAATAATGATGAAGATATAAGGAAAAGAAGATTTGAACTTTACAATGAAAGATCCTCATTGCAGACTTAGGGAGCTGTCACCACAGGTAAGGAGACCGTGTCAACGTGGAGCCCCACAGGCATTAAATAATAAATCCAAGATGATGTAGCGATGACTTTGAGCTTTCTGTACTCTCCTCCTCATGTGAAATGTGTCTTATATGATTGGATTGTGTGTATGAGAACTCAGTTCTTTTTTTTTTTTTTTAATTTTTTTTTTAATGTTTTTTATTTATTTTTGAGACAGAGAGAGACAGAGCATGAATGGGGGAGGGTCAGAACGAGAGGGAGACACAGAATCCGAAGCAGGCTCCAGGCTCTGAGCTGTCAGCCCAGAGCCCGACGCGGGGCTCAAACTCACAGACCGCGAGATCGTGACCCGAGCCGAAGTCGGATGCTTAACCGACTGAGCCACCCAGGCACCCCGAGAACTCAGTTCTTATAATGGGAACCTGGGCCAATTAACATCACCCTCAACATGGTACTTCATCTGATGAAAGCCATTTCACGCCCAGGAGAAGAGTAAAAGAAACACAAGAACAGCTGCAGCAGTCAGAGCTCACCTTCAGACACCAGGTAGCCTGCACTCTGCCCAGTAGTTCTTGAGTGCTTCAGCACCTAATGCAGATGATCATAATGGGCCACTGAATCTCTCCACATGGGTTTTTATTGATGTGTTGACTCTTTCAGATGGCTCTTGGTGAGAAGGCGACTCAGGACAACTGGGTAAGAATGTTTTTCTCTCCTCTTCTTGTGCACGTCCTGCCACAGCTGAACGTGGATGTGTTTCTCTCTCCCGGCTCGGGGCTTGTGATCTGGAGAGGGCGGTGGTGGAGCAGAGCAGGGAGGTGGCCTACTTGAAATGCAGATACAGGATTTTGACATATTTCTTTTAAGGGCGCTGTGACGTTTTTAAAAAGGCTAAACTGTTCGGTGTCCAGTGGAGGCCTGGGTGTGGTAACTCTTAGTGAAACTGATTCATCTCGATCTTCAAGACTGGAAGTCATCCAAAGACAGAGGCTTCCAGAGGAATTCAGGAGGCACAAACCAATGGCAAGACGACCTGACAGGGAGATCCCTCCATGGAGAGGTATGGGGCACATTGTGAAATGCAGTAGTTTAACTTCTGCGGCAACATCTGCACAACTGGCTTATTGTTCCCGTGGGTGTAATTGTTTGGTCTCCTGCAAACAGTCCCAGGTGGTTACTAGAGGGCAAAGTTGTCTCGCAGTGGTGACAGGACACTGTTTCCCTCAGATGCCCCAGCCAGCAGGGCTCTTTGGGTCTGTCCCTTGTGAGTGGTGTAGCTCACGCCCCTCCAATGACTGTGGGCCCCCCTACAACCTCCCAGTTACAGTTAACTGGAGAGTGGGTGCTAGAACGGATGTGGGTCAGCCCCCCTTCCACCTTGAGACAATGTTGAAGGCTGTTTCTTTTGTTTCACATGAAAAATGTGAACAACAGCATGAATTGGAGGCTGTATGTCCCGATGAGCTTTCTTGATTGGCTTTTGGATAAATTCTCCATAGAAAATACGGTTTCTGTAAAGAAAGCGGACATTTATTTACCTCTGTTTGGAAGTCCCTTTATTCTTTAAAAGATGTTTGGGTTTTTTTTTGTATTCTGAACTATAGTACTCCATTAGTAAAGTAAATCCTTGTGAAATTTCACTCCTCTAATGTTATTTTATTAGTGTAACTCTAAAACTTTGCAGGTCATTCCACATAGAATTAACCTTTCCCTACCTCATTACTATAGTATTAGTCTCTTCAAGGGAATTTCTGTTCATGAATCCTCACATAATCCCTTGTCATATACATAAGGCAGATGATGTAGACAGTAAACCACTTCAAACACCCCACCCATGCCTTGTAGAAAAGGACAGTGTGCTGTTCATGCTGATGTTTACTGACATTATCCTAACTAAACCATTCTTATTTTCATTTTTAATCTGATAAATTGTCATTTCCCATGATGTGTATTAGGAAACCCTTCTCTTCATGTTAATTTCCAATGAATTGAACCCTGACCTGTCCACAGTTGGTTGATTATCAAATATCCAACCAAAACCTTCTAGTGCCTTCCTCAATGCTCCCCTGAGTCCCAAGGAGTCACCTGGGCCATGTGGAAAATCCTCTGTTTCTGTGAAGGGACCTGATTGTAGGAAGATGGAGGAAGGCACAGAGGTTTTTTGTTTTGTTTTGTTTTTTTCCACCCAGTCTATGCAAGTCAGAAGAAACCTCCATCCCTTCTTTGGCCTCTATCACATGCAGAACCTTGTGCAGCTTCTGTGAGGAACAAGAATTCTGTCCCTACTATGGACACAGAGAAGGTCAAGGGAAATGATGTGACCATTTTCAGTTGTAGCTCTCTCTCTGGAATCTTTTTCTCTTTATACAGACTTTCTCCTGGTCTTGTCTTTAGGTTGTGTGTTCTGAGATATATCTATGGTGTTATTTACTTTACAAAGAGTAAAACTCTTTCCCAAGAGCCTATGGGCCTCTCTGTTCTTAGCTTGTTGGTCATCTTTGGTGGTGCCTCCAGCAGCCATAAGTGTTTAGAGGCTGAGGACCACAGGGCAGTCACTGTGTGTTTGTGGAAATATCATGAGGAGGATGACATCTCACTCCACACTTACGTCTCCTGGCCTGGCTCACTTCTTCCAAACCTCCTTTCATGGGAATGTTCCTGAAAACTGAAACAGTAGTGTTGTTGTTCTTTTACTCCTTTTCTATCCAGAGTTAGTCGCCAACCTGTTTAAAACATCGATTGTAATTCTCACTAACTGAAAAACATGAAAAGCCCAACTTTCTGAGAGGTGCTTAGCAATTTTGAATGCTCTTATTCGAAGGTTATTTTTTTCTAAATTTCATAATTCATCCGTTTTCCCATCTCTTTTGGGAAATGTGCTTTTGCAGAGTCATTGCAGCTATTCAGTTAGTAAAAATATTATGAATTCTCAGGGAAGACATATTTGCAGTAGAAAATGTACACTGGAACTGAAGGAACAGAGAGTGAAAGTCAGGTCTGATGTGCCAGTTTCTGGAAAAGAGCTGAAGCCATGTTCATGTAACCAGGTTCTTTTATGGCCTCTAGCTGTTATAGCTGGCATCTTCTATTCATACCTTAACTGTCTTTGCCATTTTGATATCAGAACATATTCATTTTAATTCTGTCATTTCAAATTCCAAAATATTTTTCCTTGGGAAAAAATTTGTGTGTCACAGTGTATGTAAAAATTCGACATTACCTGTGAATTCACATATTATCTATAACTTTTCCTAACTAACTCCTGTAGGTGGCACTGTTCCTGCAGAAAACACTTTTCCCAATTCCCCTTTAAGGATGTCATCTCCCCAGAGATCTTTGTGCCTTAGGACAGCAGGTCCAGAGAGGGAGCCAGGTAAGCAGAGGCTGCCAGCAGGACCTTGCAGGCAGAGCTGGTATCAACTCCTGCTTCACCTTTTGCAAGCCTTTTACCTTCATTCCTCTTAGAGCCTGTTTCCTTACATTTAGAGCAGGGTGTGGCTGGCCATCCTTACCTTGCAGAGTTCTGAGAATCAGAGCTCGGGCATGAAAGGCCTGTAGAAGGTTCTCTCATGAGTCTCCGTGGTGAAACCACTCATAAGAATTAACTGGAGGCAGACTAAAGATTTAAATGAATGCTATGAAACCATAATTCCCTGTCCTTCTATCTGCTCTTAATATGCCAAGATGGAGCTGTTGAGGTGGTAAAGGGCTGGGTGGAGAGTAGTCCTGGAAATAGATGCCTGTGTGTGTGGAACAGACATTCTTTAGTAGTCTGGAATTATCTATCTGATCCTCTAGGACCGGCCACTTCCTTCCTCCATTTGCAGACACAGCCAGTACCATGCATGCTGCCAGAAACTTACTGTCTTGGTTTCTCAAACTCCTGTAAGGTCTAGGTGGGACCCAGTGGGAAGGGTGGAGTTTTGCGGCACTGATGCTGCCCTGTTGAAAGCAGGTGGAAGGGAAGGAGACAGGCACTGTTCCTGCTTCATTGTGGTTCATCTATGTTAGTGTTGGTGTTGGATTTCTCCCCTTTTACCCTAACATATCTCAAAAGTTTAATATCTTTCCTGCAGGTCAACATGGCTGCCAGAGCATTTCCTTCTTTCCCAGAAGTGCCCTCCATGAGGTACCCATGGGCTGCCCTTTATGACCATTCATGAGCTCTGGGCCACCCTCATATTCTCCATCCTGGTGGCCTTTGGGACCTCACCCTCCATCTCCATCTCCACCTCCACCATTTGGTAAAATGATCTGAATAGTAGAAGTTGACTTGTAAAACACATTTTATCTATTTTTTCTTGTTGAGTCTTTGGGGGAAGATGCAGTGATGGCATCACAGGGCTTTCAGGTCAGCCTGACTGAGGGCATTGTAACATTCTTGGGACATGCATGAAATGGGCTGTTATTTACACATGGTCAGCTGAGCAGCAAGTGTCTCTTATAGAGAAGAAACAGGCCTTATACAGGTTGACAGACATAGCACCCTTTAGGATGTAGCTTGTTACAGAGACCACGTATTGGGCTCTCTGAGGGATGAGACATGCCCCTAAATTTATTTCTAGCTAGTTGAGACCTGAGCTGTTTACAGTTGCTTGATCAGTTATGAAAACACCTGAACCAGGGCCCTGTGGAATCTCCCTCAAAGATCAGGGTCAGATCTTTTCTCTTGACTATAATATTAGTCTAAGTCCATTTCTATTCAGAAATAGTTATATAATACCTGCTGACATGTGGAAGGCAGCTTATAGATAAGCTGAAAGATTGAACAATTCCCCTGGAGCCAGACAAAACACACCCATGCTCTTCTGTTGAGGATTTATTGATGTTATACACCAATTGAGATTCTCATTTTAATTCTTATCTATCATGAGATGGTGATTTATTACCCCTAATGTATATTAAGAAATGGCTGTTTTGGTGACGATTTCCAGATTTCTATTTGAGCTGACCTGTCGAAAGTTATTTGACTAATTAAGAAGAACAAGAACCAGGGCCCTATGGTTTCTTCATTAAGATGATGGGATGGATCTTCCCCTTATCGTCGGGGTCACCTGAGGCTTGTGGGTTGCTCTCTGCCTTTCTTCATGGTCCTGAGTGTGGGGAAGAGTTTAAGATGTCACAAGATGTGGTGTTTGTTTGAATTCTGCACAGTCTACTAAAATCAGAATACACTTCCGTCCCTTCTGGAACCTTTAGCCGATCCAGAAGCTGGTGTCACTCCCATGAGTCACAACAACAAGCACTCTACCAAAAATGCCAAGAAAGACCAGGAAAATGCTGGGGCCATTTTCAGTTGTAAGTCTGTCGGGACACCCTCATTTGTGATACAGCATGCTCTCCAGCCTTTTCCCTGTTTTTTGTGTTGTGTGATATGTCTGCCTGTTTCTATTTGCCAAATGCACATCCTTAACCCAAGAGCCTACAGGCTTCTCTCTTTTCAGCCTGTCACCTTTTTTCTGGTAAATTTAGTGGCCAAAGGAACTTAGAGATTGAGGACCCTATTGCTTTTCCCATGTGTTCTGGAAATAACACAGGAAGATAACACTGCGCTCCATACTAAAGTCTCTAGGCTTGTTGACTCCTACCATACCGCCTCTCTGTGGGATCAGTGTTGTTGTTATTTCCCTTTTTCTGGTCATGCGATTAAGTGTTAAAGCTATCTGTTAATTGGAAATGTGAAAAGACGCCCCTCTATTTTTATATTGTGTGCCTTGTACAATTTAGAGTGGTCTTAGACAAAGGTCATTGTCATAACTCACCACCTTCACATCTTTGTTGGTAAATGAGCTGTTTGGAATCCTTCAAGCTGTGCCTTGGGTAAAAATGTTTTGAACACAAGGTCCTTCACTTGTGTTTACACGAGCAGGTTCTGTTGTGTCTCCAATCCGTTTTAGAGCTGATACCATCACTCATGACACATTCCAGGGAATTGATACCAAAATGAAAACATGTTCACATTAATTCTGTTACATGAATTTCTTCTTTTTTCCCATATGATGTATTACTCTGTGTCTTCGTAGTGTGCTCAAAATCAGAATTCCTTATGAATTCAGATAAACACATGTGAGCTTAGTAGACACTGGTAAATAATGTGTTTGTCACAGCAAACACTTTCTCAGTTCCCCTGCAAGACTCCAGGGATCCCCAACTCCCCAGTGGCCTCTTAGGCCTTTGACAGCACTTCCAGAGATGGGGAAGACCCCTTTCTCAGGGAGGGAACAGAGGGGGCAAAGTGAGGGGCCGACAGGCAGAACTTTTCCCCAGTAGTAGCTGTGATTTTTTTTGTGCAGAAAGTGAGCTGTTTATTTGCACTCAATTGTGTGTGTGTGTGTGTGTGTGTGTGTGTGTGTGTGTGTGTGTTCTGAAGATGCTAAAAACAGAGCTTCTACAGTCACTGTAGTGGAGGGATGCAGGGTGATCTTGGACATAGATGTCTGCCTGTCTGGAATATGCTACTTCATTTGTTTGGACTTACTTCTTTTAATCCTCTAAGATGGGATCATTTTGTTCTACATTCTCAGACATGGGCAGGGATATGTGGTGTCAGTAGTTTAGCCTCCTGCATTTATTTGCCTAGGCTGTAGGTGGTACCCAGTGGGAGGATAGAGTTTTCAGGTAGTGATGCTACTCTCTTGGATCCTAGTGGCAGAGAAGGTGGCAGGTGCTGACCCATACTTCTCTGGGTTTCAGCTGCTTTGGGTGTTGGTTCTCTTGTCTGGCATCTGAACGTAGCTGTCACTTCTGTTCTGCAGGACAGTGTGGATCCATGGGGACCTCCTCTGTTAACTGGAAGATTCTGCACACCCTACCTACCCTAGAGGCCACCCTACGGGCTCCTGGGCACATCCATCTCCTGAACCTTGGTGGCCCTGGGGACTACCCTAAACCCCTCCACCTGCACCACTTGGTAAGATGATGTGAGCAGTATGAGTTGACTTTCAAAGCACATTCATCTGATTTTTGTTGTTGTTGAGTCTTGGACAAGGTGCAGAGGTGTTACTATGGGGCATTATGATGCAAGAGAAATGTGTCTGCCGCCATTACCACATTCCTCGAGTGTCTCATGATCCACATATCATCTCTGTGTCATTTCCCCCACTCTGTGTTGGTACATATGTCTCTTGTGGAGATGGAATGGGGCCATATACAGAAAAGCAGGCATGGCGCTTCAGCAGATGTGTGCTGTACACAGTCCATGTGCTGGGCGGTAGAGGCATGAGGTTCAGCCTAACGTATATCTATCCAGTTGAGCCCTCACTCATCCACAGTTGTTTGATGAGTCGTGAAAGCACCTGAACCAGGGCTATACCAGGTCTTCATCAAAGTTTAAGGGATGGTTCTCCCCTTCACCTTGGGATCACCTGAAGCATGTGGGATACCCTCTGCATGTGATTTGGGATGTGACTGGGCCAAAGAGTTTAAGTTGTTTGAGGAATGAGGTGATGGTTTTTGTTTTTAGTTTTTTGTTTTTTGTTGTTTTTTTTTTTTTGTCTCTGCGCAATCTACTCCAATCAAAATAAACCTCCATCCCTTCTAGGGTCTTTTGCAGATCCAGATTTTGCTCCCGTGATTGACAACAAAACTGACTCTACCACAAGGACCAAGAAGGACAAGGTAAGTGTGTGGACATTTGCAGTTGTAACTTTTTGTGGAAACCCTTATTTTTCTGTGCAGCACTCTCTCCTGGCATTGTCTCTGTTTTGTGTGTTGTATAATATATCTGCTTATTTTTCTTATTTTCCAAATGCACAACCTTAACCCAAGTGTCTACGGGCTTCTCTATTTTCATCCCGTCAACTCCTTGTGGTAAGTTTAGAAGCCAAACATGGTCAGGGCTGAGGACCTGAGGGCTTTTCCAGTATGTTCCTGGAAATAACCCAAGGAGGATGACACCACACTCCACCTGGAAGTCTTCTGGCCTGCCTCATTTTTCCTGCACCTCCTCAAAGTGGACTCATTGCTCTTACTGTTACTTCCTGTTCTGTTTCTGTCTAGGGGATTAACGTGTTCAGAAAATCCACAGTTATCCTTATGGTATGAAAATGCAAAATACCTTCACTCCAACTTTATTTTTGTATGTGTCATTTAGAGTGGTCTTAGACAAAGTAAATTTCATACCCATCAGCATTTAGCCTTTTCTTTCTTTCTTTCTCTCTCTCTCTCTCTCTTTTTTTTTTTTTTTTGGAAATGTGCTATCTGGAATCCCTTCACATGTGCCCTGGGTATAAATACTCTGAACTATAAGAGGTGACATATTTGTCCTAGAAAATGTGCATTGGAACATGAGTGGCAAAGAGAGAAAGTCCATAATTGCCTGCATCGTAATTCCCCACTGTGTCCTTCATTTGTGTTCACACGAGCATGTTCTCTTGTGTCCTGTGTCAGTGTTACAGGTGAAACATGGAAATGTACAGCAGAAACAAAAGTGTGTTTGTGTTAATTCTGTTATTTAGAATTTCAGCTCATTTTTCCAGAGGACACAATTACCATGAAAATTGTACTGTACTTCAACTGAGAAGTACCATTGCATTAAAATAAATTACCTAAGCCTAACTAACATGTATAAGTGACACGTTTCTCTAAGAACATGACTTTCCAGGTTCTCTGCATGACCTCAGTATCCCCATCACCCCATGTGTCTCTGTGCCCATGGATAGCACTTCCAGAGAGGAGAAGAGCCCATTGTTGGGAGAGAAGCAGATTGGGCACAGGCAGGGGCTTAAAGGCAGATCTTTGAGCCACAAGGGCTATGATTCCATGTGTGGAGACTGGGATTGTCATTCCTTCTCATTCTGTAGTTCTTCACATACAAATAAGCAGTCTCTGTGGTAGAGGGGGTTAGGGGTGGTGGTTGATCCTGGACTTAGATGCCTTCATATCGGGAATATGCTATTTTATTAATTTACTCTATATTCACTCCATGAATCCTTTAGGACAAGAGCCCTTGCTGTCCTACATTTGCAGACATGTGGAGACCCTAGTTCCTTCCCATAGCCTCTGTTCCCCACCCCCAAAGCTCTCAATAGAACCCAAAGTATGGGTAGAGTTCTTTTGATGCCGATGCTGCCCTCTTGGAACCTGGTGGTGGGGAAGCTGGCAGGAGATGAGCACTGGTTCTTTAGGCTTCCACTTTTTGCCAGTGTTGGTACTTGGTTCTGTCCTCTGAACATAGCTTTCATTTCTGTTCTGCAGGCCATTATGTATGCAAGAGGGCCTGGTCCTTTCCTAGGTTTGCCTTGCAAGCTGTACCCCATGGATCACCCTTCATCACCAGTCATGGGCCATGGGCCACCTCCAGCTCCTCCAAGTACTCAATTTGGTAAGATGACCTGAACTGGATGAGTGACTGATAAAGCGTATTCATCTTCTTCATGAAAGACTTGGTGGGAATGACGTAGAGATGGTTGTGAGGGCTTGGCAATTCAACTGCAAACCTGCCTGAGGACAGTGTAATATAAATCCAAGGTTTCTCAGGACATAGGTACGATGGGCTTTGCCATTTCCCTGAAATGAGGTGAGGTATAGGTTTCTCTTGTCAAAAAGAAAGAGGATTTTTACACAACGGTAGACGTATCAGCAGTACTGGTGTGTATTTTACAGACACAATGTTGTGGGTTCTGTGACAGATGAGACGCACCCCTAACTTCAGGTGCCTCAGGTGTCCTGTGTGAAATGGGGCACATGCATTATATGACACAGAACTTGTGGTCACCATAATGGAAGCAGCAGGGAAGGAATGGGGGAAACTTGAATCACACAGGAATAGAAAGTAAGTTGTGGATGGCAAGCAGAGTTTGAGGAGTTGCAGAAGGGAGGGTGTTGGGGTCAGTAGGATGGATTTGGAGGCCTTTCAGGGCAGGGCCCACGGCCTGGGCAGGGAGCATGAGGATATCTGCAAAGAACTGCTTCACGGGTTCAAGCACAGTGTACAATGCAGTCATCATCTCTGGAATGTCAAGGTTACCACAGTGCACCCAGTTCATAATCTAAAAAGAAGTCTGTTGTTTCCTTTGGTTTTCTGAAGGGTCTGCACATGTATGAAAGAATGTCCTGGAGATTTGGTAAATTAAACTTGGTCTTAGGAAATGCTTGTCTGCCTAAGTTTGTGTGTCTCAGTGAGACTAAGTGCGAAGATAGGTTGTAGATCAACTGAACGGCTTCCTTGGCCTTCAGCCTGAGTCAGATTCTTGGGGAATTCAGGGTTGAGGAGGAGCTGCCCCTGCTGAAGTCCGGTCATCACACCCCTGCATCTGCTGTCACCACCCTGCCTGTGGGTTTGCATCTCCAGAACTCCCCTCACAATTTCCTGAGGCTTTGCCTGTGTTCCTGTTGGCTCAGCTCTAACACCAGCTCTCAGTGGGGCCATCTCAGAGCCTGAGATTTGTAATCTGAGAAACAGGGACAATGTTGGTTTCTGAGGTCAGTACGATGAAGAGGTGACAAGCACATAAGGAATTTGTAAAATGTATGGGATGAGTGGGCACTCACCCTTCTCAGGGTATAAATGTATATGCACACAGAAGATCATCTACAGATGTTCATTCAATTTCATGCAACTGAGAGTATAACGCCTGAGGCTGAGAGATTGGCAATCACTATTTCAAAAGATACGGCAAAGACCCCAGTGTTTTTTCTATGAAAATTCAGGTCCTATTTTACAAAGAAGAAAAAGATAACTGTGATACTGTGTACATTCAGGAATCTATATCTAAGATTTAAAGACAGTCTTCTTCCCTTATAGGTAGACACACAGATGTGGCCACACAATGAAGTGTTCATCCAAGGCCACAGATCTGTTGTCCTCTATGCATTTTGTCTTCAACAATATAAGATCCCATTGTAATAACCCAAAATCTCTTTGACTTACAGGAGAATTTGAAGTTTGAAGAGAACCCTGAACTGCGACAAATGGGCTGTGGTCAAGTAATATATTTAGAAAAGTTGTCTGATATACATATTTGACTGAATTCTTTCCCTGACCTATCCTGTCCCCTCTATTTTGTCTTTGCTCGTTTCCCCTGATAAACCCATCACAGTTCTGTGTCTGTGTCAGTATCTGCTTCCAGGAGGACATAACGGTCATTCTATTTTGATGTATACAGTGTGACTCCTGTATACACAGTCACAAACAGTTAGAATCTACAGTAATAGGGGCAGAAGATAAGTCACTGTTTGAATTGTATTGACTGCACGTGTCCCCTGTTTCCTTCTGGGGTGGTGGACACAACCTTCCTCTAGATCTGGTGATGGTGGCGTTCACTCCTCAATAGGTACTCGCAAGCACACGGTGCCTGCTAGTCACAGTGGTGTGTGGTGATCAGCAGGACAGCTGTCAGTCCCCACGAAGTGGCTGATTCCTGATTGCAAGAAATGGATGAGGAGTCAGCAGTGTCTCTGGTAGAACAGTGAGGAAACCCTGCATTAATCCAGATGTTGTGGACCTTTCCCACCTACCAGCTACCTCACAGTAGCACCAATCCAGGTGGGAGCTGAGGTAGACTTATGGTAGTAGTTTTTGGGGTGACACTTATGATGTCTTGTATTCCTCCCAGTGTTTTCTTTTAATTTTTTTGCAATGTGTTTATTTTTTGAGCGGGAGAGAGAAAACAAGCGAGAGAAGGGCAGACAGAGAGAGGGAGACACAGAATCCAAAGCAGTCTCAGTCTCTGAGCTGTCAGCCCAGAACCCGACAAGAGGTTCAAACTCACATCCCATGAGATCACGACCTGAGCCGAAGTCAGGCACTTAACCGACTGAGCCACCCATAGGCCCCTCTTCCCACTGTTTTCTCAGTGAGGGATGGGCAGGGCAGAGGTCAATGACATGATACCCTTTCCTCCCTCACCACCAAAGTGGGGTTGGTTGTAAGCATCTGGCTCTTTCCAGGTCCTCAAAGCCCATGCATAATGCCCTCGAGCCCCCTGACTCCTGCTGGGCCCTCCTTCCTCCCAGGTTATGGAGGCAAGCAGCCTTCCATCAACTTTGGGGTCATGGCTGGGCCACCAGGGGGTCAAGGTCTGGCTGTCCACATGCTTCCCAGAGTGGCTTGGAACAGCAATGCTGCAGTAAAGGTCAACATGAGCAGCATCTGTAAACAGGATTCTCATCCACTGCGATCAGGGCCTGGGCTAAAACATGACAGGAGAGAGGGGGACACAGGATATGTGGTGCCCTGCTTCTTGGACAGGGCTGCACAGAGTAGAAGGCTGAGGGCCTGGGGAGAGGCAGAGAAAGAGACACTGAGTCAGTGATGGGGGAATTGGGCATGTCTGAGAGAGTGAGAGGAAGAAACAGAGGGAGACAGGAGTAGAGAGAAGTAGAGACAAAGAGGAGTCAAAGAGGAAGGGATGGAGCTCGTCACAGTGTGTGAGGGGGCGATGGGCCATGCAGGAGGGGCTCTGTGACGATACTCTCAGTGTTGGAGGCAGAAAGTGTGGGAACCCTGGGCATGACAGTTCCCTGAATGCAAGGCTCCAGCCTCACGGGGGCAATCTCTGTACAGGCCATTGCCCCTGGGAAGATGGGTGCCCCTCATTTTGCCTGGTGTGTTGGGGCCCTGTCTCAGTATCGGTCATGGAGAGAAATGGCTTGAGGCAGAGTGTGCAGGTCATTAGCAGGTAAAGTCCAGAGTGTGCCCCATGGGGAGGTAACCATCATCTGTCTCCCCCACTGTCCCCAGTCCCTACTCCATTCCCCCGTGCTTGAGCACGACCTTCCCTATGTTCCAAAACCAGGCGTCAGGCATTGTGCTGTCCCCAGAGCCTGCAGCCTGGAACTTGAAAAGATGGATTATTGATCTCAAACAAAAGCTTTTGAGAATAAGGTCTGTATTCTCCTTCTGGACCGAGTTATGTGCAACATGATGGTGCATTGCTATTCTTACATCTACTGCTGATCTCTGGATTCTGGATTGTAAGTGAGCAGTTTAAAACACCACAGCTTTCTCTTACATGAAAGGAGAAACCTATGTCCTCACCCAGCCTTCCTCTGATTGTGAAGACATGGCAATTATTATTTGAAAGCACAATTATCTACCTATGAGTCTGATGGGCACTATTTCATCCATCTTCACCCTGAAAGCATTTTTCATTGAAAATATTACCAATATAGAGGCAGGAAATTCATAACAGATGTGTAGCTCCCTCTGGGTATGCATTCTGACCTTGTCACATTTGTGTCATCAAACACATTATTGACAACATGAAAAATAAGCTCTCAACATCAAGATGGTGACATTAGAGAATGTGGTATAAATGGAATTTCATATGCTCTCAATTAGAAATAATTTTTTAATGGTGAAGGAGAAACTTAAAGTTTTGTCAAATTTTATTGAAATATAATAGACACACCATGTTGTATTAGTTTCAGGCATATATCATAGTGGTTCCGTGTGTATACATTATGCTCTCCAGATACCTAGACAAGTGTAGCTATCATGTGAAAGCATGCAACACTTTCTTACAGGATTGACTATATTCCATAGGCTGTACCTTGTAGCCCAATGACGTATTCATTCCATAGCTGGAAGCCTGTATCTCTTTCTCAAGGGTGTCAATTTTTTATTCAACCCAAGTATTTTCGTGGTAAACACCACTGCCTGTGGTTCATTCATTATGTGTCAATTTGCATTCTGTATTTCTGGGAATGCTGCTTAAAGCATTACAAATGAGGGGCGCCTGATTGGCTCAGTCGATTGAGCGTCTGACTTCAGCTCAGGTCATAATCTCGCAGTTCGAGGGTTTGAGCCCCACGACGGGCTCTGTGCTGACAGCTCAGAGCCTGGAGCCTGCTTCAGATTCTGTGTCTCCCTCTCTCTCTGCCCCTTCCCCGCTCATACTCTGTCTCTCTCTGGTTCTCAAAAATGAATAAATGTTAAAAAAACATTTTTTTAAAAGCATTACAAATGATATCATGACATCAATAAATTCTGTTTCATTCTTCACTCAGTATACAGGAGAAGGAAAAGATTTCTTTGTGTCCCAGGCCCTGTCACTAAGACGTTTCCCAGTCTGGAGAACAGGCCAACTGGACCAGCTGCACCCTCAGTACCTCCAGCTGAGCTGCCATGGCCTTGAGCATTGCAGGAATTCCGGCAGCCAGCAGAGGGCGCATGCGCGCGCGTGCGCACCACGCCCAGGGAGGGCCTGGTCTCCTGCGTGCTCAGTGATGGCGGGAGAAGGCGCTTGTTAGGTTTTTCTGATCCAGTGTGCCTCAGAGCTGGAAAGGCTTCCTTGCTTCTGAGGTCCCAGTGCCTCTGAGTGTGGGCAAAGAACCAGAGCTGCGTTTCCAGCAGGTTCCACCAGGCCGGGGGACACCCTGGAGGCTTCCAGCCACTTGGCATCTCCTCAGTGGTGGGGCTGAGTAGCGAGGCAGGGGGCTGGGCGGCTTCCCCAGAAACGCGGGATGGTCAGTGAGCGGCACAGTCTCTTGCATTTTCTGGGGTGTTCTGTGGTTTGTTCCTCATTTCTCCTGCCGCTTTGTGAACAAGATGTATTTCACTCAAGGATCCGTGGATTCAGGGGGTCCTGGGACGCCACGTCCGAGAGGCTGGGGTTGGTTTGTTCCAGGTTCAGGCTTGTTTCGGGGGAGAAATCCTGACACAAATTCGGAGGAGCAGGAGCCGCATTCCGTTGGGAAGTGAAGAAGCCAAATGTTGACTCTCAGAACCTTCTAGAAGAATGAACTGGGAACCACTCTCCGGGTCCCGCCGGAACCAGAGCCCGAGGTAAAAACGCGATGTGCCCTCCACATCATACATGCTTTTAATAATGTTCAGTGGGGATTTTTTCCCAACAATGTTGTAGTCGTTGACAACAACTGAAAAACTGACAGGTAAGTTGTGTCAGGAACCTCCCGTTATTTGAATGTTCAATATTATTCCTGCCACAGAATTTGTTACGGTTGTCCTCTGTTGTCTTCGTTGGAAGGAGTCTCATCAATAATATCTTAATAACATACTCGTTACCTTTTCCCCTTTTCAGTTGAGATTTGGCATGTTTTCTGATTTCTCATGAACTCGTGAACATCTGAAATACTTTTAAATTGATTGCGGTTTTTACTAAAAGCGGAATCACCGGATCCCTCTGTGACTGCTGCTGGTCAAAGGACATACCAAGGCCACTTCTCAGTGTGGGTAAGATTGTGCTAAGCAAACACTGTGAATCAATTTTATTTTTTTATTTTTTTTATTTATTAAAAAAAAAAATTTTTTTAACGTTTATTTTGAGACAGGGAGAGACAGAGCATGAACAGGGGAGGGTCAGAGAGAGGGAGACACAGAATCCGAAGCAGGCTCCAGGCTCTGAGCTGTCAGCACAGAGCCCGACGCGGGGCTCGAACTCACGGACTGCGAGATCATGACCTGAGCTGAAGTCGGCTGCTTAACCGACTGAGCCACCCAGGTGCCCCTAATGTTTATTTATTTTTGAGACAGAGAGAGACAGAGCATGAACAGGGGAGGGGCAGAGAGAGAGGGAGACACAGAATCTGAAACAGGCTCCAGGCTCCGAGCTGTCAGCACAGAGCCCGACGCGGGGCTCGAACTCACGGACCGCGAGATCATGACCCGAGCCGAAGTTGGCCGCCTAACTGACTGAGCCACCCAGGCGCCCCTGTGAATCAATTTTAGAAGAAAAAGCCTGATGGTATTTTGTCTTTATGAAAATTGATGCTTAGATTCCCCTGTCTGATACATTTCGACTTTTTTTTTCTTTTTTGCTCATTTTCTCATTCAGAGATTCATAGACCTGCCTGAGTTTCACATTCACCACACATACTTTCAAGGCTCCTTTCTGTCACTGTAAGAAAGAAGACAGACCTTCTGATGCACATGCAAGTTTCTGTAACTTCAAGATTTGTTGTGTAGGTCTCTGTTACTTTTCCCATCCAGTTGAAAATATCATCCCACCTTGGGTAGTTCCATAAAAAATGTAATCTGTGTGCACCAGTATGATTTCATTTCATTATACTGGATTTCTTCATTGTATGTGTATGTGTGTAAGAAGTTCTTCATCTTATGTATATGTATACATTAGATGTTTTAGTCCTGAGAAAATCCCACATGTGGTTGAATTTGAAAGAGAAATGTATATCCTATACATTTTGCATATTAAATTCCTAAATGTAGATTTTTTGCAAGTGAAATTAGTGTTGTTTTCTGAGAAAGATGCAAGGGGAGAAAAACCATTTCAGGGGGAAAAGAATGGTGTGTAGTTTTCACATGTCTGCAGGAGTTACTCAATTACGTATGTGTTTATGAACAATTTTATGACAGTGTCCTATTTTTCCAATTCATTAATGATTTCATAAGCTACGTATATCACTTTTCATTCCAAGATTATAAAATTAAAACTTCTTTCTTCTGTTGCTATGACAGTATTTCCATTTTGTATTAATTTGTAAAATTCAAGTGTAATTAGCATTGGGTTATGTTTGCTTCAAGGTGTACAGTATAATGGTTTAACACTTCTATGACTCCATGCTCCTCAGTATGAATGTATTCTTCATCTCCTTCCCCTCTTTCACCCACCCCCCACCTACCTGCCCTCTGGCAAGCACCAGTTTCCTCTCTAAATTTCAGAGTCGGTTTTTTTTTGGTCTGTCTTCTTTTCTCCATTTTCTTTGTTTCTTTGTTTTGTTTCCCAAATTCCATGTAAAGTGATGTCATATGGTATTTTTCTTTTAGCGTACAGCCTCATGGGGGGCTTGAACTCCTGAACTGTGAGAGCATGACCTGAGCCCAAACCAAGAGTCGGACGCTTAACTGACTGAGCCACTCAGGCACCTAAGGTGAATGACTTTTTAAATGCATTGTTGGATTTGGGTTGAAAATATTTTCTTGACAATTACTGTATTTATGTTCATCGGAGATATTGGCCTGTTGTTTTGTTATTGTTTTGTAATGTCTTTATTTGGTTTGGTATCAGGGTACTCATGACCTCGTAGAATGAACTTGGAAACTTGCCTTCCACTTTCATATTTTAGAGTATTTTAAGAACAGGTATTAACTGTTAATTTTTTTAAATATAATTTATCTTCAGATTGGCTTATATACACCACCCACTGCTCATCCCAACAAGTGCCCTCCTCAGTGCCCATCACCCACTTTCCCCTTTCCCCCACCCTCCCATCCATCCTCAGTTTGTTCTGTGTATTTGAGTGTCTCTTATGGTGTGCCTCCCTCCCTCTCTGTTTGTAACTATTTTTTCCCCCTTTCCTTCCCCCATGGTCTTGTTAAGTTTCTCAAGATGCACATATGAGTGAAAACATATGATATCTGTCTTTCTCTGACTGACTTATTTCACTTAGCATGACACCCTTCAGTTCCTTCCACGTTGCTCCGAATGGCATGATTTTATTCTTCCTCATTGCCACATAGTACTCCATTGTGTATATAAACCACAATTTCTTTATCCATTCATCAGTTGATGGACATTTAGGCTCTTTCCATAATTTGGCTATTGTTGAAAGCGCTGCCATAACCATAGGGGTACATGTGCCCCTATGCATCAACACTCCTGTATCCCTTGGGTAAATTCCTAGCAGTGCTATTGCTGGGTCATAGGGTAGTTCTAGTTTTAATTTTTTGAGGAAGCTCCGCTCTGTTTTCCAGAGAGGCTGCATTAGTTTGCATTCCCACCAACAGTGCAAGAGGGTTCCCATTTATCCACATCCTTGCCAGCATCTATAATTTCCTGATTTGTCCATTGTAGTCACTGACCGGTGTGAGGTGGTATCTCATTGTAGCTTTGACTTGTATTTCCCTGATGAGGAGTGATGTTGAGCATCATTTCATGTGTCTGTTGGCCATCGGGATGTCTTCTTTGGAAAAGTGTCTATTCATATCTTCTGCCCATTTCTTCACTGGATTATTTGTTTTTTGAGTGTGGAGCTTGATGAGTTCTTTATAGATTTTGGATACCAGTCCTTTATCCGGTATGTCATTTGCAAATACCTTTTCCTATTCTGTTGATTGCCTTTTACTTTTGTTGGTTGTTTTCTTGGCAGTACAGAAGCTTTTGATCTTGATGAGGTCCCAATAGTTCATTTTTGTTTCTAATTTCCTGGTCTTTGGAGATATGTTGAATAAGAAATTGCTGCAGCCGAGGTCAAAGAGGTTGTTGCCTGCTTTCTCCTTGAGGATTTTTATGACTTCTTGTCTCACATTTAGGTCTTTCATCCATTTTGAGTTTATTTTTGTGTATGGTGTAAGAAAGTGGTCTAGTTTTCTTCTTCTACATGTTAATGTCCAGTTCTCCCAGCACCATTTGCCTTTTTTCCCCATTGGATACTCTTTCCAGCTTTGTCAAAGATTAGTTGGCCATCCATTTGTGGGTCCACATCTGGGTTCTCTATTCTATTTCATTGGTCTATGTGTCTGTTTTTTGCCAGTAGCATACCGTCTTGATGATTACAGCTTTGTAGTAGAGGCTAAAGTCTGGGATTGTGATTCCTCCAGCTTTGGCTTTCTTTTTCAGTATTATGTTGGGTATTCGGGGTCTTTTGTGGCTCCATACAAATTTTAGCATTTTTTCTCCTAGCTTGGAGAAGAATGCTGGTGCAATTTTGATTGGGATTGCATTGAATGTGTAGATAGCTTTGGGTAGTATTGACATTTTAACAATATTTATTCTTCCAATCCATGAGCATGGAATATTTTTCCATTTCTTTGTGTCTTCTCCAATTTCCTTCATAAGCTTTCTATAGTTTTCAGCATACAGATCTTTTACATCTCTGGTTAGGTTTATTCCTAGGTATTTTATGATTCTTGGTGCAATTGTAAATGGGATCCATTTCTATATTTATATTTCTGTTGCTTCACTATTGGTGTATAAAAATGCAACTGATTTTTGTACGTTGATTTTGTACCCCGTGACTTTGTTGAATTCATGTATCAATTCTAGAAGTCTTTTGGTGGAGTCTTGGGTTTCCATGTAGGGTATCATGTTGTCTGTGAAAAGTGAAAGTTTGGCTTCTTTGCCAGTTTGATGCCTTTTATTTCATTTTGTTGTCTGACTACTGATGCTAGGACTTCCAACACTATGTTAAGCAAGAGTGGAGAGAGTGGACATCCCTGTCCTGTTCCTGATCTCAGGGGGAAAGCTCTCTGTTTTTCCCCACTCAGGATGATATTAGCTATGGGCTTCTCATCTATGGCCCTTATGATGTTTAAGTATGTTCCTTCCATCCCGGCTTTCTTGAGGGTTTTTATTTAGAAAGGATGCTGTATTTTGTTATATGCTTTTTCTGCATCTATTGACAGGACCATATGGTTCTGATCTTTTATTTTATTAATGTGATGAATCACATTGATTGATTTGTGAATATTGAACCAGCCCTGCAGCCCAGGAATGAATCCCGCTTGATCATGGTGAATAATTCTTTGTATATGTCGTTGAATTTGATTTGCTAGTATCTTGTTGAGTATTTTTACATTCATGTTCATCAGGGATATTGGCCTGTAGTTCTACTTTTTTGTGGGGACCCTGTCTGGTTTGGGAATGAAAGTAATGCTGGATTCATAGAATGATTCCATAAGTTTTCCTTCCATTTCTATATTTTTGGGACAGCTTGAGAAGGATTGATATTAACTCTGCTTTAAATGTCTGGTAGAATTCCCCAGGGAAGCCATGTGGTCCAGGACTCTTATTTGTTGGAGATTTTTGATAACTGATTAACTTCTTTGCTAGTTATGGGTTTGTTCAAATTTTCTATTTCTTCCCATTTGAGTTTTGGTAGTATGTGGGTGTTTACGAATTTGTCCATTTCTTCCTGGTTGTCCAGTTTGTTGGCATAGAATTTTTCATAGTATTCTCTGATAATTGCTTATATTTCTGAGGGATTGGTTGCAATAAATCTCTTGTGATTTTATCTACTTGGATTCTCTCTCTTTTCTTTTTGAGAAGTCTGGCTGGAGGTTTATCAGTTTAGTTTATTTTTTCAAAAAACCAACTCTTAGTTTCATTGATCTGTTCCACTGTTTTTTTTGGGGGGTTCTGTATTGTTTGTTTCTGCTCTGCTCTTCATTATTCCTTTTCTTCTTTTGGGTTTGGGGTTTCTTTGCTGTTCTGCATCTAGTTCCTTTAGATGTGCTGTTAGATTTTGTACTTGGGATTTTTCTTGTTTTTTTGAAATAGGCTTGGATTGCAATGTATTTTCCTCTTAGGACTGCCTTTGCTGCATCCCAAAGTGTTTGGATTGTTGTGTTTTCATTTTCACTCATTTCGATATATTTTTAAATTTCTTCTTTAATTGCCTGGTTCACCCATTTGTTCTTTAGTAAGATGTTCTTTAACCTCCATGCATTTGGAGGGTTTCCAAACATTTTCCTGTGATTAATTTCAAGTTTCATAGCATTGTGATCTGAAAGTGTGCATGGTATGGCCTCAATTCTTTTATATTTATTGAGGGCTGTTTTGTGACCCAGTATATGATCTATCTTGGAGAATGTTCCCTGAGCACTTGAGAAGAATGTGTATTCTGCTGCTTCAGGATGAAAAGTTCTAAATATATCTGTCAAGTCAATCTGGTCCAGTGTATCATTCAGGGCCATTTTTCTTTATTGATTTTCTGTCTATATGACCTGTCCATTGTTGTAAGTGGAGTGTTAAAGCCCCTGCAGTTACCACATTCGTACCAATAAGGTTGCTTATGTTTTTGATTAAGTGTTTCATATATTTGGGTGCTTCCGAATGTGGTGCATAGACGTTTGTAATTGTTAGCTCTTGTTGATGGAGAGACCTCGTAATTATTACCTAATGCCCTTCTTCATCTCTCGTTACAGCCTTTAGTTTAAAATCTAGTTTGTCTAATTTAAGTATGGCTACTCCAGCTTTCCTTTTACTTCCAGTAGCATGGTAGATGGTTCTTCATCCCCTCTGTTTCAGTCTGAAGGTGTCCTCAGGTCTAAAATGGGTCTCTTGTAGGCAGCAAATAGATGGGTCTTGTGTTTTTTGTTTTTTTTTTTTTAATCCGTTCTAATACCCTATGTCTTTTGATTGGAGCATTTAGTTCATTTGCATTCAGTGTTATTATTGAAAGATATGGGTTTACAGTCATTGTATTATCTGTAGGTTTCATGCTTGTAGTGATGTCTCTTGTCCTTTGTGGTCCTTGTACCATTTTACTCACAGAGTGCCCCTTAGGATCTCTTGTAGGGCTGGTTTATTGGTGATGAATTCCTTCAGTTTTTGTTTGTTTGGGAAAACCGTGATCTCTCCTTCTATTCTGAATGACAGGCTTGCTGGATAAAGGATTCTTGGCTGCATATTTTTCCTGTTAATCACATTGACACTCTCCTGCCACTCCTTTCTGACCTGCCAAGTTTCAGTAGATAGGTCAGCTACTTTCCTTATGTGTCTCCCTTTGTATGTTAAGCCCCATGTATCCCGAGCTGCTTTCAGAATTCTCTCTTTATCTTTGTATTTTGCCAGTTTCACTATGATATGTCATGCAGAAGATCGATGGAAGTTACATCTGAAGGGAATTCTCTGTGCCTCCTGGATTTCAATGTTTGTTTCCTTCCCCGGGTTGGGGAAGTTCTCAGCTATGATTTGTTCAAATATACCATTGGCCCCTTTCTCTCTCTTCTTCTGGAACTCCTATGATATGGATATTGTTCCGTTTTATCACTTAGTTCTCTAAATCTAATTGGATCACTTAGTTCTCTAAATCTCCCCTCATGATCCAGAATTTTTTTAATCTCTCTTTTCCTCAGTTTCCTCTTTTTCCATAATTTTATCTTCTAATTCACCTATTCTCCCCTCTGCCTCTTCAGTCCTCGCTGTGACCACCTCTATTTTATTTTGCACCTCATTTATAGCATGTTTTAATTCATCATTACTATTTTTTAGTTCCTTGATCTCTGCAGCAATGGATTCTCTGCCTTCGTCTATGCTTTTCTCAAGCCCAGCCATTCATCTTACGAGTATTATTCTAAATTCTTGTGCAGTTATATTGGGTATATCTGTTTTGATTGATTGTTTAGCTGTCATTTCATCGTGGAATTTCTTTTGAGGAAAACTCTTCTGTTTCATCATTTTGGCTAGTTTTCTTTTATGTGTTTTAAAAGGTTGTTATGTGCCCTGCACCTGCGAGCACTTTTAGATTAAAGAGGGGCCACACACTGTCCAGGGCCTGGCCCTTTAGGAGGTGTTTTTTTGGAGAGCGTTGCTTGCTCTTTGTTGTTGTGACCTTGGGTACTTTATATCCCAACTTGTAGTGATGTTTTGGACCCTCCACCAGGTGTGTTTTGATCATTGAAGTAGCCCTGGAAAGGAAAACCAACAGATGAACAAACAAAACACAAACAGAACACAAAAACACACAAACAAACAAACCAAAAAAACCTAAAACAAAAAACCAGACACATCAGCTATAAGTAAACCACAGGGTGGAGGTGGTGCTGATAAAAGAGGCCTTATCCCATACAAAGAGAGACAGGATAGGGGCGGGGAAAAGAAAGAATAAAAATGGACCAGAGAAACTATACAGCTTAATCTAGAGAGAGAGAGGAAAATAAAAAAGAAGGTGGGGAAGAATGAAAGAAGATAAAGTTGTGCAGACAGGAAACTATAAGGCTTACTCCAAAGAGAGAGAATGGAGAATAAAGTAGGAGTTTTGGAACATGTATCAAGAAAATGGATTAAATACGTCTGCTTAAACAAACCAACAACCAGAGTAACCAGAATAGAGGAGGGAAGAGATGAGAAGGAGAAAAGGAAGGAAGAATGTATATAATCAGAAATGTCTGAGAATTAAACCAGGCAATGTAGCAGCACAGGTCTGGAGGAGGGGGCGTCCACTGTGGGTCCTGTCTGATCCCTGTGGCCCCATCTTGGTGGTTGTGGGGAGAAAAATGGCGACCCCCCCCCCCCTCCGCCATCTCATCTCTCCTCCGCAGACCACTCTGTTCAAGCTGTCCTCACTCTGCCATGGATACAAATGAGGCAGTTTGTCTTGCTCCCCCAACTCCCATGCCTGGCACTTGGCTGGGATTCAGACTCACTCCACGGCCCCAATACTGGGGAAGCGTTTCTCCACACCACCTGATATGTGGTTCCTGGCTGGCGGGTGCAGGCAGGCTTTGTCTCGTCCCACAGGACTCCAGGGAGGGGATCACTTTTCTCCTAGTGCGGACTGCGCCCCTGACCTAGCCCCCGAGCCTGGGGCTGGCTCCCCTCCTCCCCACGTTCCTGATATGAGCAGCTGGCCCCAGTCCGCAGCAAGCCCCGCAGTTAGAGATTGGATCTTTCTCCGTCCTGGTCTGACGTTTCTCTCTTGTCCAGATACAGTCCTATGCTTCCACAGCCACTCTTTCTCTTCCCTTTGTCTCTCTGAAGAAGCAGATCCCTCCCTCTGTTCATTTCATCTCTCCCAGTTCACAATCACGCACCTATGGCCTGTCAGGTTGTCCCGGTGGGTCCCTGGAAGCGTGACTATCTCTTTTCCTCCGGGACTCATGGGATTCAAAGTCCTTTGGCTTCAACACTTCTTTGGGAGAAGAGTGAAATTTGGATCCCCCTACTTCTCCGCCTTGTTGGCCCCTCCCCTCAGGTGTTAACTCTTTAAATGGTTGAAAGGATTCAGCTCTGAAGCCATTGGATCCTGGCCTTTTGTTTGTTGGGAGTTTTTTGATTACTGGTTGAATTTGATTGCTATTCATCAGTCTGTTCAAACTTTCTATTTCTTTCAGGTTTCCTTTTGGATGTGATGTTTCTAAGAATTGATGCATCCAAAAAGAATGAAGGACCAACCAATCAGGTCCTTCATTTGGTTGGTATATATTTTTTCATGATATTCTGTTATAATCCTTTGTATTTCTGTGATGTCTGTCATTATTTATCGTCTTTCATTTCTGCTTTTAGTTTAGTCCTCTTTTTGGGGGGAGGGGGATGAGTATAGCTAAAGGTGCATCAATTTTGCTTATTCTTTGAAACTATGAGCTTCTGGTTTCATTGAAGGCTTCTGCTGTCTTTGGGGTTTGTTGGTTTTCTTTTTTAATTATGTTATGTGTAAGGTTAGGTGGTTTATTTGAGATTTTTCTTCTTGAAGGAGGCCTGGATTGTTGTAATCATCCCTCTTAGATCTTAACTGGCATCCCAAGGATTTTGGACCCTGGTGTTTCTTTTCTCATTTGTCTCCCTATATTTTTAGATTTCCTCTTTGATTTCTTGGTTAACCCATTCATTGCTTAGGAGCATGTTATTTATCCTGCATTTCCTGATTCTTTTCCTGTGATTGATTTCCGGTTTCCTGCCATTGTGGTCAGAAAAGATGCATGAGATGCATTCATCTTTTTGAATTTGTTGAGACTTGTTTTGTAGCCTAACATGTGATCTCTTCTGGAGAATGTTCCATGTGCACCTGACAAGAATGTGTATTTTGCTGTTTTGGGATGGAATGTTTGGAAGATAATTATTAGATCCATCTAGTCCAATGTGTCATACAAAGCCACTGTTTTCTTTTTGATTTTCTGATTGGATGATCTGTCCATTGTTGTAAGGTGGTGTTAAAATCCTATACTAATATTGTATTGCTGTATTGAATTTCTTCTTTTATGTCTGTTGTTAGCTGTGTTATATTTCAGTGCTCCCATGTTGGTTGCATGAATACTCATAATTGGTATGTCTTGTAGATTGTTCCCATTATCGCTATGTAGGGTTCTTGGTCTCCTGATGTAGTCTTTGTTTGAAAGTCTATTTTGCCTGATTGGAGTATTGCTACCCCACCTTTCTTTTCACTTCCATTTGCATGATAAATGTGTTTCCATCTTTTCACTTTCGATCTGCATGTGTCTCTAATTCTGGAATGAGACTCTTGTAGGCAGCACATAGGTGGGTCTTGCTTTCTTCATCCATTAAGGCACCCTGTGTGTTTTGATTGGAGCATTTAGTCCACTTATATTCAAAGCTATTATTTATTTTAGTATATTTTATTTGCTGAATAGTTAACATGCAGTGTTCTGTTAGTTTCAGGTGTTAGTTTCAACAATTTTCTACATCACCAATGCACATCACAATAAGTCCACTCCTTAATCCCCAACTATGATTCCACCCATCCCCCACCCCCCCCCCTCTGGTAACCATCAGTTCTCGATAATTAAGAGTCTGTTTCAAGGCTCATCTCTCTTCTCTCTTTCCTTCAGTCGTTTGTTTCTTGAATGCCACATGTGAGTGAAGTCATATGGTATTTGTCTTTCTCTGATTGATTTCACTTAGAAGTATACTCTGTAGCTCCATTCATGTCATTGCAAATGGGGATATTTCATTCTTTTTTATGGCTGATAGGATTCAATTGTACATATATATTCCAGGTATGTATGTATTCATCTATCTAGGGACACTTGTGCTCTTGCATAATTTGTCTTGTAAATATTGCTGCCTAAACATGGGGTGCATGTATCCCTTTGAAAGAGTGTTTTTGTATTTTGGGGGTAAATACTCAGTAGTGCTGTTGCTGGATCATTGGGTAGTTCCATTTTTTACCTTGTGGAGGAACCTCCATAGTGTTACCACAGTGTGGTAGCAGTTGGCATTCCCACCAACAGTGCATGAGCGCTCCTTTTCCTGCACAACCTATTCTACCCTTGTTGCTTCTGTTGTTGATTGTAGCCATTCTGACAGGTATGAATTGATGTCTCCTTGTACTTTTGATTTGCATTTCCCTGATGAGGGGAGATGTTGAGCATCTTTTCATGTGTCTGTTGGCCATCTCTCTCTTCCTTGGAGAGAGATCTGTTCATTTCTTTTGCTCATTTTTTAATTGGATATTTTTGTGTGGGTTGATTTGCTTAAATTCTTTATATATGTGGGATACTAACCCTGTTTTGGATATGTCATTTGCAAATATCTTCCCCCATTCAGTATGTTTCCTTTAAGTTTTGTTGATTGTTTCTTTGGCTTGATTGTTTCTTTTGCTATGCAGAAGCTTTATATTTTGATGAAATCCCAACAGTTTATTTTTGCTTTTATTTCCCTTGCTTCAGGGGACATATCTAGAAACATGTTGCTATGGTAGTTACCAGAGATATTACTGCCTGTTTTCTGTTCTGGATTTTTATGGATTCATGTATCACGTCAGGTCCCTAATCCATTTTGAATTTACTTTTGTGTATAGTGTAAGAAAGCAGTCCAATTTTATTCTTTTGCTTATAGCTGACCAGTTTATCCAGCACCATTTGTTGAAGAGCCTGATTTTTCCCATTGTATATTCCTTCCTGCTTTGTTGAAGATGAATTGAACATAAAATTGTAGGTTTATGGGGCGACTGGGTGGCTCAGTCGGTTGAGTGTCCGACTTCAGCTCAGGTCATGATCTTGTAGCTCATGGGTTCGAGCCCCATGACAGGCTCTGTGCTGACAGCTTGGAGCCTGGAGCCTACTTCAGATTCTGTGTCTCCCTCTCTCTCTGCCCCTAACCCACTCACATTCTCTGTCTCTCTCAAAAATAAATAAACATTAAAATTTTTAAAAAAAATAATTGTAGGTTTATTTATGAATATTTTATTCTGTTCCCTCAACGTATGTATTTATTTTTGTGTCAGGACTGTACTGTTTTACTATCTACTGCTTTGGACCAGAACTTGAAGTCTTGAATTGTGATCCCTCCAGCTTTGCTTTTGTTTTCCAAAGCTTCTTTGGTAATTTGGGATCTTTGCTGGTTCCAAATATATTGTTAGGATTTTTGTTTTAGTTGTGTGAAAAAATGCTGTTGGTACTTTGATAGGGATTGCATTAAATCTGTAGATTGCTTTTTGGTAGTGTAGACATTTCAAAAATATTGGTTCTTTTTTATTTATTAAATTTTTTTTATATTTATTTTTGAGAGAGAGAGAGGGAAATAAAGCATGAGTGGGGGAGGGGCAGGAAGAGATGGAAGCATAGAATCCCAGGCAGGTTCCAGGCTCTGGGCTGTCAGCACATGGCCTGATGTGGGGCTCGAATGCACGAACTGTGAGATCATGACCCAAGCTGAAGTTGGACACTTAACTCACTGAGCCAGCCAGGTGCCCCTTTTCTTTTTTGTTACATTTTTTTTTTAACGTTTTATTTATTTTTGAGAGAGAGAGAGAGAGAGAGACAGAGCATGAATGGGTGAGGGTCAGAGAGAGAGGGAGACACAGAATCCCAAGCCAGCTTCAGGCTCTGAGCTGTCACTACAGAGCCTGAAGCGGATCTCGAACCCATGAACACGAGATCATGAACTGAGCTGAAGTCAGACGCTTAACTGACTGAGACACCCAGGCTCCCCTGGTTCCTTCTGTGCATGAGCATGGAGTGGCTTTCCATTTATTTATGTTGTCTTCAATTTCTTTCATCAGTGTTTCAAGGTCAGAGTAAAGGCCTTGCACTTATTTGCTTAGGTTTCTTCCTAGATATCTTATTTTTTGTGTGTAAATGTAATTGGGATTGTTTCCTTAATTTTCTTTTTATTGCTTTATTATTATTTTATACAAATGGTACTGATTTCTGCACATTGATTTTCTGTCCTGTGACATTACTAAATTCAGGTTTCAGTTCTGGTAGCTTTTTGGTGGAGTCTATTGGATTTTCTATATAGAGTATCATGTCATCTGCACGTAGTGAAATTGTACTTCTTCCTTCCCAATGTGAATGCCTTTCATTTCTTTTTGTTGGCTAAGTGCTGTGACTAGGGCTGCCAGTACCTATGTTGAACAGAAGTGATAAGAGTGGAGATCTTTACTTTTTACTGACCTTGGAGGAAAGCTCTCTGTTGTCTCCACTGAGTACGATGCCTGCTGTGGGCTTACATAGATAGACTATATTAAGCTGAGGTATGTTCCCTCTAAACCTGCTTTTAGAGGGCTTTTATCATGAATGGGAGTTGTACTTTGTCAAATAATTTTTCTGTGTCTGTAGAAATGATATGTATTTTATCCTTTCAATTATTACTTTGATATAGCAGGTTGATTGATTTTTGAATATGGAACTACCCTTGCATTCTGGAAGATATCCCACTTTATGCTGGTGGACTATTTTTTGAATGTATTGTTGGATTCTGTTTGCTAAATCTTGGTTGAGGACTTTTGCATCTGTGTGCATGAACGATATGGACCTGTAGTTTTGTTTTTTTGTGGTATCTTTATCTGGTTTTGGTATCAGGGTAATGCTGGCCTCATGGAATTGATTTGGGTGTTTTCCTTCCCGTTCTGTTTTCTGGAATAGTTTGACAAGTATAGGCATCAACTTTTCTTCAGATGTTGAAGAATGTGCTTGTGAAGTCCTCCGGTCCTGGACGTTTGTCAGTTAGGTGATTTTTGATTACGGAGTCTCTCTCCTTGCTAGTAAACAATCTGTTCAAATTTTCGGTTTCATCCTGCTTCAGTTTTGGTAGGTTCCATGTTGCTAGGAATTGATCCGTATGTTCCAGTTTGTCCAGCTTGTTGGCATATAGTTTTTCATAATATTCTCTTACAGTTGTTTGTATTTCTGTGGTGTTGGTTGTTCTTCTCTGTCATTGTTATTTATATGCGTCATTTCTGTTTTCTGATTAGTCTGGCTAGGGGTTATCAATTTTATTGATCTTTTCATGGAAGCAGCTCCTAATTTCATTTACCTTGTTCTGTAGTCTTAATTTCTAATCATTTATTTCTCCTCTGCTTTTAATTATTTTCTTCATTCTTCTGTTTGGGGGTTTTGTTTGTTGTCCTTTGTCTAGCTTTTATTGTTATAAGGTGATGGAGTTTACTTCAGGTTCTTTTTTGTTTTCCCCTGAGACAGACCTGTATTGCTATAAACTTCCCTGTTAGAACCACTTTTCCTGCTTTACAAAAGTTTGAATTGTTGTGTTTTCATTTTCATTTGTTTCCATGTTTTTTGGATTTCTTCTTTGATTTCTTTTTTGACCCGTTGATTGTTTAGGAGCATGTTATTTAACTTCCATGTTTTTGTGCTTTTTCCAGATTTTTTTTTCTTGTTGTAGACTTCTACTTTCATAGCATTGTGGTCTGAAAAGACACATGGTATGAGTTCGATCTGTCTGAATTTATTTTGGCTTGTTTTATGACCTAATATTTTATCTAGTGTGGGGAATGTTGCATGTGCGCCTGGAAAGAATGTGTATTGTGCTATTTTAAGATGGAATGTCCTAAGTTCATCGGTTAAGTCCATCTGGTCTACTCTATTATTCAAAAAGTTACTACTTCCTTGTTAATTTTCTGATTGAATGATCTCTCCATTGATGTCACTGGATGTTAAAATGCCCTATTATGATTATATTACTATCAGTTCCTTTACTTTTGTTTTTGACTGTTTTGTGTATTTGGATGCTCTCATTGAGCGCATATATGTTTACAATTGTTCTTTTTGTTGATTGTACCTTTTATTATTATAGTATCCTTCTTTGTCTCTTGTTACAGTTTTATTTTTAAATCTATTTTGTCTGATGTAGGTATTGCTACTGCTGTTTTCTTTTGATACTTTATTTCTATAATTAGTCTCTTGTCGGTAGAAGATAGATGGGTCCTATATTTTTATTCATTCTTTCACCCAGTGCCTTTTACTATTAAGAGAGAGAGCATAGGTGTGGGAGGGCGGGGTGAGGGGAGTGGGGGAAGAGAGAGAGAATGAGAAATGAATCTTAAGCAAGTTGTATGCTCAGTGCACAGCCCAACATGGGGCTCAATCCCATGATCCTGGGATCATAGCCTGAGCTGAAATCAGTAGTTGAAATCTCCAGTGATTGAGCCATCCAGGGGCCCCTATCTGTCACCCACTGCCTTTGATTTGAGCATTTATTCTGTTTCCATTCAAATCAATAGACATGTACTTGTTGTCATTTTATTACTTGATTTTGGTTGTTTATGAATCTTTCTGATCCTTTCTTCCCTTTCTCTTTTTTATGGTTTGCTGGGTTTCTTTAGTAGCACATTTGAAATTGCTTGTCTTTATTCTCTGCATATGTATTAGTGGTGTTTGATTTGTGCTTATTGTTAGGTTTGTAACCTAACCACTTGTGCATATAGAAGTCTATATTAAGTTGATAGTTAAGTTTGAACCAGTTCTTTACTCCTCTCCTCCCAGTGTTGTAGATATATAGTGTCATGTTTCAAGACATTTTATATCATAAATACCTTGACTGATGTTTGATGGAAATACTCATTTTCATTGCTTTTGCGTTTTGCACTTTAATACTGTCACTTTAGGTGTTTATTTTCCACTCAAAGAGTCCCCTTTAACATTTCTTGCTGGGGTGGTTTGTTGTTTGTGAACTCACTTCATTTTTATTTGGGAAACTCTTGATGTCTCCTTCTATCTGAATGATAGTGTGCTGGATAGAGTCTCCTTGGCTGCAGATGTTTTCCATTCAGTACCTTTAACATACCATGCTGCTCACTTATGGTTTCAAAGTTTCTTCTGAAAAAATCCAGTGATAACCTTACAGGGTTTCCCTTGTAGGTAACTGTCATCTTGTGTTTTCTTGCTGTTAAAATTTTTCTTTATCGCTACATTTTGTGTTTTAATTACTCCATGACTTGGTGTGGATCTGCTTCTGTTGAATATATTGGGAGTTCTTTGTGCCTCCTGCTTCTGGATCTGTTTCCTTCCCCACATTAGGGAAGTTTTCATCTATTGTGTCTTCAAATTTTCTAGTTCTTTTTCTCAGAGTTCTGAGAATGAGAGATAGGACAGGAAAGACCTATTGAAGGTTCTCTGATGAGTCACTGGACTTACATGCATGGAGGATAGATTTGGGACTCAAATGAACAACCTAACTTTAACTTCAAAGAACTAGAAAAAAACAACAATCTAAGTCCAGTGTTCTCAGATGGGAGAAAGTAATACATATGAGAGTGGAAACAAATGAAACTGAGACCATGAAATTAATAGAAAATATGAAGAAGACCAACAGTGGGGTTTTTGAAAAGTTAAACAAAATTGACAAGACTGTACATAGTCTATGCTAAGACAGAGAGAGGACCCAAATCAAAAGAATTATAAATAAAAGAGAAGGCATTACATCTGATATCACAGAAACATAAAGGAGACAGAGGCGACTATGGCCAAATTAGATGCCAGCAAACCGCCTACCTAGAAGAAATGGATAGGTTCTTAGAAACACACAACCTACCAAGACTGTATCAGGAAGAAATAGAAGGTTTTCACAGACCAATTAAAGGAAAACTGTATCAATACCAGAAGATAACTAATGCAAGTAATTTGAATCAGTCATTGAAAATCTCCCAGTGAAGAAAAGCCCAGGAGCAGGTGGATTCACGGGTGAATTTGACCAAAAGTTTGTAGAAGAAACTAACAGCAGTCCTCTCACCGATTAAAGAGGGATGAACACCACCAAACTCATTTCATGAGATTGGAGTTACCCTGTTAGGAAGCCAGTAAAGGATACTACCTGAACAGAAAACTATAGGCCGGTATCCCCATGATGAATATAGGTGAAAATTTTCCAATAATATACAGGCAAACCAAATTCAGCAGCACATTAAAAGGATCATTGACCGTGATGAAGGGTTTTTTCCCTGTAAAGGAAGGATGTCTCAGAAATGCAAATCAATAAATGTGACCCCTCACATAAATGAATGAAAGAAAAATCAACCAGAAACCAGACTCTTAACTATAAATAGCAAACTGAGGGTTACTGGAAGGGAGGTGGGCAGGGAGATGGGTTAAGGGTGATGGGCTAAGGAGGGCACTAGTAGCGAGGAATACCGGGTGTTGTATGTTAGTGATGGATGACTAAATTCCATAACCGAAACTAATATTATGCTATATGTTAACCAACTGGAATTTAAGTAAAAACTTGAAAAAATAAATACTAAATACACAAATAAATTTAAACTAAAATAAATAAATTTTAAAAATTGAAAAGAAATCTCATATGACCATGTCAGTAGACACAGAAAAAAATCTTGAGAAAATGTGGTATCCATTTGTGCTAAAAACAAACAAACAAACAAAAAACTCTTTAAAAATTCAGTGTAGAAGGAACATATCTCAACATAAGGAAGCCCATGTTTCTGAAGCCCACAGCTAACATCATACTCAATAGTGAAATTGTGAAAGATTTTCCTCTAAGATCAGGCACAAGACAAGGATGCCCTATATATGTGAAGGGGATTAGGTGATGCAGGCTTCTGGTTATGGAATGAATAAATCACAGATAGAAGATATAGAATGGGGAACATAGTTAATGGTACTGGAATAGCGATGCATGGTGACGGATAACAGCTACACCTGTGTTAGTGTAGCAGAATGTATACACTTGTCCAATCACTATGTTGTTCATTTGAAACTAGTGTAACATAGTGTGTCAGCTATTCCCAAATAAAATGATTTTTTTAATAAGATAAAAGAATGAAATAAAAAGTATAATATCAAAAAGCCTATTAATATCTAATCAAGAAATGCAGTAAAGTTGCAAAATAGAAAGTCACCATACCAAATTCTGTAGCATTCCTGTACACTAACCAGATTATCTAAAAAGAAGTAAATAAAACAATCCCACTTACCAAAGCATCAAAAACAATAAAATATATAGGGATAAGTTTGGTCAAGGAAGTGAAAGATCTCTCTACACAAAACTATTAAACCTGTGTGGAGAAATGGAAGAAATTCAATTTGGATGAAAGAAACAGAAGAATACACGTCAGTGAAAAGCCATCCCGTGTCCATCTTTTGAAGGAATTAATATAGATAAAATGTCCATACTACCCAAAGCCATCTAGAGATTCAGTGCAATCTTTATCAAGACTCCAATGCAATTTTTATACAGTTATAAAAACATATCCTCAAATGTATTTGGAACCACACAAACACCCCAAGTTGCCAAAGCAAGAAAGAACAAAACAGGAGGCATCACACTTCTTGATTTCAAGCTGCATTCTAACACTAAAGAAATCAGTTATGTCGCTGGTATACGGACACACACAAGACAATGGAACAGAAATTGAGAGCCCAAACCCATGCCTGCACAGTCAACTAGTATTTGACAAGGGAGTCAAGAATATACAGTGGAGTAAAGTAGTCTCTTGAATAACTGGTGCTGGGAAAATTGGATATTTATATGTATAAGAATAAGGCTTAGAACCTTATGTTGTTACACCACTCACAAGAATGAACTTGAAATGGATTAAAGATGTAAATGAATTATAGGGAAACCTAATTCTTCCTCATCATTTCAGCTCTTACTATGCAAAGACGGAGCTGTTGAGGTGGTGAAGGGCTGGGTAGAGAGTCCTGGAAATAGAAGCCTGTGTGTGTGGAACAGACTTTCTTTAGTAGTCTGGAATTATCCCTCTGATCCTTTAAGACTAGCCACTTCTTTCCCTACATTTGCAGACACAGCTAGTACCATGCATGCTGTCAATAATGCACTGTGTTGTCTCCTCAAGCTCCTAGAAGCTCTAGGTGGGAGCTGGTGGGAAGGATGGAGTTTTGTGGCACCGATGCTGCCCTGTTGAAACCAGGTGGAGGGGAAGGAGACAGGCACTGTTCCTGCTTCACTGGGGTTCAGCTATGTTAGTGTTGGTGTTGGTGTTGGATTTTTCACCTTTTACCCTAACACATCTCAAAAGTTTAATTTCTGTCCTGTAGGTCAACGTGGCTGCCAGAGCATTTCTTCCTTTCCCAGAAGTGCCCTCCATGTTGTACCCTGTGGGCTGCCCTTTATCACCATCCATGGGCTTTGGGCCACCCCCACCTTCTCCAAGCTGGTGACCTCTGGGACCTCACCCTCCACCTCCACCATCTGGGAAGATGATCTGAACAGTAGGAGTTAACTTAGAAAACACGTTTTGTCTTTCTTCCTTTTGAGTCTTTGGAGAAGATACAGTGATGGCACCACATGGCTTTCAGGCCAGTCTGAGGACGTTGTAATGTTTTTTGTTTCTCAGGACATGCAAGAAATGGACAGTCATTTCCACATAGTGAGCTGGGCAACATATGTCTCTCATAGAGAAGGAAAGAGGCCTTATACAGGCCGACAAACAGAGCACTCCCTAGAATGTAGCTTGTACAGAGACCATGTGCTGGGCTCTCTGAGGGATGAGACACACCCCTAACTTTATTTCTAGCTAGTTGGGACCTGAGCTGTTCACAGCTGCTTGATTCGTTATAAAAACACCTGAACCAGGGCCCTGTGAACCTTCCTCAAGGGACAGGATCAGATCTCCCTCTTGTCCTCAAGGGTCACCCGAGGCACCTGAAAATCCTCTGCCCCCAGTAAGGGACCCAAGAGTGGGAAAGAGTTGAATATAATGAAACATGTGGCAGAAGGTTTGTTTTTCTTCCACAAAGTCTATGCAAGTCAGAATCACCTCCATCCACCTCCAGCCTTTATGAGACCCAGGACGTGGTACAGCTCCCATGGGGAACATCAGTTCTGTCTCTACCAAGGATGCAGAGAAAGACAAGGTAAATTCTGTCGCCCGTTTCAGTTGTAATGGTTTCTGGAAACTTATCTGGCCTTGTCTGATATTCTATGTCCTCTGGTGTCTTTACTGTTTTATTTACATCCTCACAAGCCTCCAGGCTTCTCCAGTTTAAGATCATCATGGTAGCTGGCACCTCTGGAAGCCACAAGTGTGTCGAGGCTGAGGACCACGTGGCTCTCACTTTGTGTTTGTGGAAATAACTTGAGGAGGATGACACTTCACTGTACCCTCAAGTCTCCTGGAGCGGCTGACTCCTTCCGCACCTTCTTTACATGGTGTTATTATTTTTATTTTTGCCTATTTCATTGTAGGCGATGAACTTGTTCAGAATGTCTGCAATAAGCCTCGTGACTGGAAAAGATGAAAACTCTTTCCAGCTTTATATTGTGTGCTTTGTGCAGTGCTGAATGTTCTTAGATAAATTTCAGAATTCATTACTGATCCTTCTGTGTTGGTAAACGTGCGATAGAGAATTTCTCAGTTGTCCCCTAGGTGGAACTACTCTGAATTATGAGAAGCGGCACGTGTACTCGAAAATGTACATGGAACTGCAGTCGTGAAGGTAGAGAATCAGTGATTACCTGCAGGGCCCGTATCTCACAGAGTCCTTCAGTTGTGTTTATATGAGCAGGTTCTCTTGCGTCCCTGGAGCAGTTATAACTGGTACTTTGTCTCACGATACCTTTTGGGAGTTTGACACCTGAAATTGAGACATGTTTCTGTTCATTCTTTTATGTAGAATTTCTACCTCCCTTTTACAATGAGACAGAATAGCTCTGCAACTCATATTGTACTTAAAAGCTGAATTACCTGTGGATTAAGGTAAACATACCTGAGACCAATGAATATGTACAGGTAATGTGTTTCTCTCCAAAAACACATTTCCAGGCCCCCTGCAGGACTCCAGGAATCCCCGTCTCCTCAGAAGTCTCTGTGGCCTTGCAGAGAAGATGCCTTTGTCAGGGAGGGAAGCAGAGCGAGTACAGGCATGGGCTGGCAGGCTGAGCTCTGACCCTGGGTGGTCTTAATCTCTGTGTGGTGCTGGGCTTTTCTTTCCTGAATGTTCTGTCCGTTCTCAATGTGCAAATAAAAAGTCTGCATATGTGGTGGAAGAGGGCACCAGAGGGGTCCTGGACACAGATGCCTGCCTGTCTGGAATATGCTCCTTTATTAGACTGGCATTACTGCCATCAGTCTTCTAGAATAGGACGCCTTGGCCTACTGCATTTGTAAACACAGGAAGTGACATGTGGCGACAGTGGTTTCTCCTTGTAGCATCTGGTACCTTAAGGCTGTAGGTGGGATCTCGTGGGAGGGTAGAGTTTTCTGGCACTGATGCCCTGTTCTAGAGCCTGTGAATGAACAAGCAGCCAGGTGCTGACACCTGCTTCATTGGGTTTCAGCTCCTGCGGGCATTCTGCTTCTGTCTGTCATACCAGCATACCTGTCCCTTCTGTTCTGTAGATCCCTATGGATGCAAGAGGACCTCCTCCTTTACCAGGTCCACCCTGCAGGCCCTTCCCCAAAGACCACTTTTATCACTGTTCATGGGCTCTGTGAGCCTCCTCCAGCTCCTTGGTGTCCTCGGACACAGGACCCACCACCTCCACCTCAACTATTTATAAGATGATATGAACAGTATGAGTGGACGTGTTCAGCACGTTCAGCTTCTGTCTTGTTGAGTCTTTGAGAAGACACAGAGATGGCCTCACAGGCTTGGCAATGCAAGGGTGCTGCTGGCTGAGGACACTGTTAAGATTCCTCAGGTTTCTCAGGACATACATATGTTGGGCTGTGTCTTTTCCCTTACTGAACTGGGGAACTGGGCTGCAGGTGTCTCTTGTGGAGAAGGAATGAGTCTTTTCATAGAAAAGCAGGCATATCAGTTCTGCAGATGTGCCTTGTACAGAGTCCATGTTAATGGCTCTGTGAGAGATAAGGCACACCCCTACCATCAGGGGCTTCAAGTGTCTTAATGGGGAGAGAGTCACATGCATTAAAAGACATGGAGCTTCTGATCTACAATAGTGGCAGCTCCAGTAATGGGACCTTAAGTACAAGAGCCAGAGACGTGAATCTCATGGGAATGTTTTGGAGACTGTGCATGAGAAGGGCGAGCTGAGATGGTCCAGAGGGGAGGGTGTTGGACTCAGTGAGATGGAGTTGGAGGCCGTTTCTGGCAGGGCCCACAACCTGGGCAGGGAGAGTGAGCTCAGCGTGAGGTCCACACAGAGCTGCTGCATAGGGTCAAGGACAGTTCATGCAGGTATCATCTCTGAAATGTCATGGTGGCCAGAGTGCACCTAGCTCATTATCGAAATAAAGACTGTTGTTTCCCTTGGTTTTCTGAAGGTTCTGGATCTGTGTGAAAGAATGCCCTGGAGATTTGTAGTTTAACTTGGTTCTTATGGGATGCGTGTCTGCCTGTTTGTGTGCCTCTGTGAGACTAGATGGGACAAAAGTTGTAGATCAGCTGTGCGGCTTCCTTGGCCTTCAGCCTGAGTCAGACTCCTAGCGGGGAATTCAGGGTTGACCAGGAAATGCCCCTGCTGGGCTCTTGTCACCGTACCCCTGCACCTGCTGTCACCACCCTGCCTGAAGGTTTGCATCTCTGAAACTCCCCTCACAATTTCCAGAGGCACTGCCTGTGATCCCGTTGTCTCAGCCCTAATGCTAGCTCTCAGTGGGACCATCTCAGAGCCTCAGCTTTGTAACCTGAGAATCAGGGACAATGTTGGTCTCTGAGGTCAGTGCGATGAAGAGGTGGTTAAGCACATAAGGAATTTGTAAAATGTATGGGATGAGTGGGCATTCACCCTTCTCAGGGGGAAAATGAATGTATCTGCACACAGAAGGTCATCAACAGATACTCATTCAATTTCATGAAACTAAGGCTATAATGCCTGAGGCTGGGAGATTGGCAATTCCTGTTTCAAAAGATACAACAAAGACCCCTGTGTTTTTTCTATTAAAATTGGGGTCCTACTTTACAAAGAAGGAAAATATAAGTATGAGAATGTGTAAATTCAGAGATCTACACCTAAGATCTGAAGATAATCCTCCTCCATTACAGGTAGACACACAAATGCAGCCACACAAATATGTGCTCATCCAAAGCCACGGATATATTGTAGAAGAAAAAACGCATAAAGGAGAGCAGAAGATCCGTTTGCAATTACTAAAAATCACTTTGACATAGAGGGCAATCAGTTTGAAATTTGAAAAGGACACTGAACCATTACAAACCAGCTGTGGTTATTATGTATTTAGAGATGGTGTCCAATCTGCCCCTTGGTCTGAATGCTTTCCCTGCCCACCCCGGCCCCTCCACTTTGTCCTTCCTAGTGTCCTCTAATACACTTGTCACAGTTGTGTCTCTGTGTCAGCATCTGCTTCCAGGAAAATCGACACTCATTCCTCCTCAGGTGTACACTTTCGGGTTCCTGTAACACAGTAAACCAACAGGTAGAATGTATAGTATTGGTGGAAGAAGACAGACTATTCTTTGGGGTTGTATTGCCTGGAAGGGACCTGTAGTTCCATGTGAGGAGTTGTACACATCCTTTAGGGAGCTCTGGTGGTGGTTGTTAATTCTGTAGGTAGGTACTCATGAGCATATGGCATGCCTGCTAGTTCATGGGGTTTGTGCTGATGAGCAGGTCAGGTATCTGTCTCCAGGAAAGGGTCTATTCTGAAGGTGGGGAATGGATTCAGGAGACCAGTAAGGAGGCCCTGCATTAATCCAGCACTTGTGCCCTTATGTACCTCACCAGCTGCCCCCAGTAGCACCAATCCAGGTGGCCTCCAAGAGGGCAAATGGCAGCAATTTTTGTGGTGAGTCACATGAGGTCCCATAAACCTCCCCTGTTGCCTTATTGAGGCATGGGGAGGGCAGAGGTCCATGGTCTGAGATAGGTTTCTTCGACACCACCCCCAGGAGAGTTGGGTTGTAAGCATATGGCTCCTTCTACATCGGCCAATCCAATCCACTTTGCCCCCAGGGACCCTGAACCCTGTGAGCCCCTTTTTCCTCCCAGCTTAGGGAAGCAGCCAGCCCTCCAGCAGCTTTTGGGTCATGGCTGGGCCACCAAGGGTAAATGCCTGGCTGTCCACATGCTGCTAGCATTGCCATAGCAAATGTCAACACAAGCAGCTGCTGTACAGGGGGATTCTCCTCTATTGTGATCAGGGCTTGGGACCAAATATGACAGAAGAGAGGGAGAGACAGGAGTGCCCTGTGCTCCTGGACAGGGCTGCATGCACAGAGCAAATAGCCTGAAGCCTGGGGAGAGAAAGAGACTGGGAGAGAGACACTGGATGAGTGATGGGGGATTGGGCAAGTCCTAGAGAGTGAAAGGAAGAAACAGAGAGAGATGGGGTTAGAGAGAAACAAAGAAGAAGTACAAGGAGGAAAGTAGGGACCTGGTCCAGGTATGTGGATGGGGTGACATGGGCCAGGGGAGAGGGGGTATATGAAGTGGCTCAGTGCTGGGGCAGAAAAGGCCGGTATCATGGGCATCAGAGTTCTGTGACTCCCAAGACCCTGGGGCCAAGCTCTGCAGAGGGCATTGCATTTGAAAAGACTGGTATCCCTCATTTCTCCTGGAATTGTGGGGCTCAGCCTCATGTCCTGTCATGGAGAGGGGATGTCTTGAGGGAGAGTGTGCTGCTCTTTGGCAGGTAAACTCCAGAGCCTTCTCTGTGGGGAGGTGACCCTGGGCCATCTCCCTCACTGCCCCAGGCCCTGCTGCATCCCCCGCAAACCTGCTGGCCTTCCTCATGTTCTGAACCCAGGCATCAGGCATTGTGCTGTCCCCAAGTCCTGCAGTCTGGACCTGGCAGAGGTGGAGTGCTGATATTGATAAAAAGTATTTGACAATAAGGTCCATATTCTCCGTCTGGAACTAGCGGTGTGTTTCAAGAGAGTGGGTTGCTATCCTCCAGTGCACTGCCAACCTGAGGATGCCAGATGGTAGCTGAACCCTTTAAAACACTGTTGTCTTCTCTTACATCAAAGTCAAAGACATTTTCATCTCCAAGCTTTCTTTTAATTCTGAAGAGATGGCAATTCATAATTGAAGACACAGTGGTCCTATAGGAAATTGACCTATATGACTGATAGACATTGCTTCATTCATCTATATCCCTAAAGCACATTTCATTGAAAATATTAGCCAAGGATACTTACAGTAAATTCATAACAGATGTGTAGCTCCCTGTAAGTTGCATTCTGGCCTTGTCACCTATGTGTCCATCAAAGATATTATTAGTGACTTTTCAGGTAAGCTGTCAACATCAAGATGGTGATGTTAGAGAATCTGGTATAAATGGAATTTCACAGATTCTAAATTACGAATGATTTTTTTTCTTTCATTTTTAATGTTTTTTTTTTTTTTTTTTTTCCTTTTTTGAGAGATCCTGAGCAGGGGAGGACGTATAGAGAGGGAGACACAGAATCTGAGGCAGGCTCCAGGCTCTGAGCCTGACATAGGGCTCAAACTCATGGACTGCAAGATCATGACCTGAGTCCAAGTCGGATGCTTAACCAACTAAGCCACCCAAGTGCCCCAGGAATGATAGTTTATTGGCAAAGAAGTAGAAACTAAAGATAGTGTAAAGGATGTCGATTTTTAATTGAATATTGTTCACACATTTGTTGTGTTAGTTTTAGGCATACATTTTAGTCATTCCATATGTCTATAAATTATGTTGTACTTAACTACAAGTGTAGCTATCATGTGAAAGCATGCAACAGTATTACTACAGGATTGACTCTATTCCATTGGCTGTCCCTTGTATCCCTAGGACTCATTCATTCCATAGCTGGAAGCCAGTATCTCTCTCTCAAAGGTGTCAACTCTTTATCTAACCTAAGTATTTTGGTGGTAGACACATTTACCTCTTGTTCAGTATGTGTAAATTGGTGGTCTGTGTTTCTGTGAACATTGCTTAAAGCATTACAAATGATGTCATTACATTAATAAATTCGGTTTGATTCTTCACTCACAAGAAAGGAGAAGGAAAAGATTTCTTTGTGTCCCAGGCCCTGTCAGTAAGACCCTTCCCAATGTGGAGAACAGGCTTAGTTGCCCAGAGTACCTTGGGTCCGTCAGCTGAGTGACCAGGGCCTTCCACATTGCAGGAATTCCCATGGTGGCCAGCAGAGAGAGCTAGAGCACCACAAAGCAGGAGGGGCTGGTTCCTCTGGGTGCACAGTGAAGGCCTGCAGAGGGTACCCCATTGGCTTTTCTGACCCAGGGCACCTCAGAACAGGAAGGGCTTCTGATGCTCCCAGAGGACTCAGGGTCTCTGCTGCTGCCTCAGGACAGAGACCAGGGCTGCGTTTCCAGCAGGTTCTGCCGCCCGTCCCAGGGGAGGCCTTGGGAGTTTTGCAGCAACTTGGCATCTCCTGAGTCACCAGAGAGAAACTGCCTTGTTGCACTGAGTGCTGAGGAGGGGGCGCTGGGTGGCTTCCCTGGGCGCACTGGTCGGTCAGCAGCACAGGCCCTTGCACTTTCTGGGCTGTTCCCGTGTTTCATTCCTCCCCTTCCTGGACAGTATGTGAACAAGAGGTATTTTACTAAAGGACCCGTGGATTCAGGGGTCTCATGACATCACATCATAGATGCCGTGGATGGTTTGTTCCAGATTCAGGCTTGTTTCCGGGAAGAAATCCTGACGGAAATTCAGAAAAATGGGAGCTGCGTTCCATTAGGACATGAATGCATGAAATGCTCATCTCGGGACCTTCTAGAAGAATGAGCTGGGATCCACTTTCCGAGTCATGCTAGAACCAGAGACCGAGGGGCGCCTGGGTGGCTCAGTCAGTTAAGCGTCCGACTTCGGCTCAGGTCATGATCTCACAGTCCGTGAGTTCGAGCCCCGCGTCGGGCTCTGTGCTGACAGCTCAGAGCCTGGAGCCTGCTTCAGATTCTGTGTCTCCCTCTCTCTCTGCCCCTCCCCTGTTCATGCTCTGTCTCTCTCTGTCTCAAAAATAAATAAACATTAAAAAAAAAAAATTTTAGAACCAGAGACCGAGGTAAGGGCACAAACTGGGCCCCACATCATAAATGCTTTTTAAAAATTTAATGGTTTACCCAAAGCTATCTACACATTCAATGCAATCCCAATCAAAATTGCACCAGCATTCTTCTTGAAGCTAGAACGAGCAATCCTAAAATTCATATGGAACCACAAAAAGCCCCGAATAGCCAAAGTAATTTTGAAGAAGACCAAAGCAGGAAGCATCACAATCCCAGACTTTAGCCTCTACTACAAAGCTGTCATCATCAAGACAGCATGGTATTGGCACAAAAACAGACACATAGACCAATGGAATGGAATAGAGACTCCAGAACTAGACCCACAAATGTATGGCCAACTAATCTTTGACAAAGCAGGAAAGAATATCCAATGGAAAAAAGAGAGTCTCTTTAACAAGTGGTGCTGGGAGAACTGGACAGCAACATGCAGAAGAATGAACCTAGACCACTTTCTTACACCATTCACAAAAATAAACTCAAAATGGTTAAAGGACCTGAATGTGAGACAGGAAACCATCAAAACCCTAGAGGAGAAAGCAGGAAAAGACCTCTCTGACCTCAGCCAGAGCAATTTGTTACTTGACACATCCCCAAAGGCAAGGGAATTAAAAGCAAAAATGAACTATTGGGACCTCATGAAGATAAAAAGCTTCTGCACAGCAAAGGAAACAATCAACAAAACTAAAAGGCAAGTGATGGAATGGGAAAAAATATTTGCAAATGACATATCGGACAAAAGGCTAGTATCCAAAATCTATAAAGAGTTCACCAAACTCCACACCCGAAAAACAAATAATCCAGTGAAGAAATGGGCAGAAAACATGAATAGACACTTCTCTAAAGAAGACATCCAGATTGCCAACAGGCACATGAAAAGATGCTCAACGTTGCTCCTCATCAGGGAGATACAAATCAAAACCACACTCAGATATCACCTCACGCCAGTCAGAGTGGCCACAATGAACAAATCAGGAGACTATAGATGCTGGCGAGGATGTGGAGAAACGGGAACCCTCTTGCACTGTTGGTGGGAATGCAAACTGGTGCAGCCACTCTGGAAAACAGTGTGGAGGTTGCTCCAAAAATTAAAAATAGACCTACCCTATGACCCAGCAGTAGCACTGCTAGGAATTTACCCAAGGGATACAGGAGTACTGATATATAGGGGCACTTGTACCCCAATGTTTATAGCAGCACTTTCAACAATAGCCAAATTGTGGAAAGAGCCTAAGTGTCCATCAACTGATGAATGGATGAAAAAATTGTGGTTTATATACACAATGGAGTACTATGTGGCAATGAGAAAGAATGAAATATGGCCCTTTGTAGCAACGTGGATGGAACTGGAGAGTGTGATGCTAAGTGAAATAAGCCATACAGAGAAAGACAGATACCATATGTTTTCACTCTTATGTGGATCTGAGAAACTTAACAGAAACCCATGGGGAAGGGGAAGGAAAAAAAAAGAGGTTAGAGTGGGAGAGAGGCAATGCATAAGAGACTCTTAAAAACAGAGAACAAACTGAGGGTTGATGGGGGGTGGGAGGGAGGGAAGGGTAGGTGATGGGTATTGAAGACGGCATCTTTTGGGGTGAGCACTGGGTATTGTATGGAAACCAATTTGACAATAAATTTCATATATTAAAAAAAGAATTATTAACACAAAAAAAAATAAAAAAATATTTAAAAAAATGTAATGGCTATTTTTCCAACATAGTGAAGTGATTGAAAACTACAGAAAACCTGGTAGGTAGGTGTCATTAACCTTATGTTATTTTTTAATTTAATATATGTTAACTCAGATTTCTTCAGTTTTAACCTCTTCTGTTCCACACTCCTCCTAGCTGGCACATTACATTTAGTCATTCTGTCTCCTTAGGCTCCAACTGATCATGATGATTTTTAGATTTTCCATATTTTTTATAATCTGCAAAGTTTTGAGGGTACTTTTGTACAATGTATTTTGTAGCATGATCCTTGGTTGGGATATGTCTAATGTTTGTTCAAATGCTTAGGCCAGAGTTAATGTGTTTTGGAGCAGAAGATCCAGAGGCATGATGCCATCCATAATTATCACTTCACATAAAGGTTGTTTACTCTGAAGATTGGGGTCTTTTGTGGTTCCATACAAATTTTAGGACTGTTCTAGTTCTGTGAAAAATGCTATTGGTATTTTGATGGAGATTGCACTGTGTCAATTGCTTTGGGAAGTATAGACATTTTCACAATATTTGTACTTGCGATCCATGAGCATGGAATGTCCTTCCGTTTTTTTGTGTCCTCTTGAATTTCTTTCATCACATTTTACGCTTTTCAGAGTATAGGTCGCTCACCACTTTGGTTAGATTTATTCATAGATATCTTATTATTTGGTGTGCAACTGTAAATGGGACTGTTTTCTTAATATCTCTTTATACTGCTTCATTATTGTTGTCTAGAAATGCAACAGATTTCTGTACAATGATTTTGTATCCTGTGACATTGCTGAATTCATTTATCAGTTCTAGCAGTTATTGGGTAGACTCTTTAGGGTTTTCTATATATAGTATCATGTAATCTGCAAAGTGTGAAAGTTTCACTTCTTGCAGATTTGGATTTGTTTTGTTTTGTTTTTTTTTGTCTGATTGTTGTGGCTTGGACTTCCAGTACTATGTTTACGAAAAGTGGTGAGTAAACATCCTTGTCTTCTTCCTGACCTTAGAGGAAAAGCTCTCAGATTTTCCCCATTAAGGTTGATGTTAACCGCATAGATAACCCTTTATTATGTTGATGTATGTTCCCTGTAAACCTAGTTTAGGGGGGTTATAATCATGAAAGGATGTTGTACTTTGTCAAATGCTTTTTTCTGTACGTATTGATAATGACCGTATGTTTTTTTTTCTTACATGTTTATTCATTTTTGAAAGACAGAGACAGAATGTGAGTGGGGTAGGGGCAGAGAGAGAGGGAGACAAAGAAGCAGGCTCCAGGCTCTGAACTGTCAGCAGAGAGCCTAATGCAGGGCCTGAACCATGAACCATATGGTCATGACTTGAGCCAATCAAGAAATGAGCCACCCAGGAGCCCAGATCATATGGTTCTTATCCTTTCTTCCAGTGATGTAATGCATCACAGTGATTGATTTGTGAATATGGAACCACCTTGCAGCTTGGGAACAAATCCACTTAATTGTGGCTAATGATTTTTTGAAGGTATTTTTGAATTTGGTTGGTAGTATTTGATTGAGAATTTTTGCATCCATGTTCATCAAGGATATTGGCCTGGAGTTCTCTTTTCTAGTGGACTCTTTATCTGGTTTTGGTATCAGGGTAATGCTGGCCTCATAGAATGAATTTGGTAGTTTTCCATCCTTTTTTATATTTTGGAATAGCTTAAGAAGATGAGGTCTTAACCTTGTTTTAACTGTTTGGTGGAATTTACCTGTGAAGTCATCTGGTCCTAGATTTTTGGTTGTTGAGAGTTTTTTGATTACTGACTCAATTTCTTTGCTGGCTATTGTTCTGTTCATGTTTTCTATTTATTTCTGTTTCAGTTAATGTAACTTATATGTTTCCAGGAATTTACCTGTTTCTTGTAAATTGTCCGAATTTTTTACTTACAAGTTTTTGTAATATTATCTTATGATTGTGTTTCTGACGTGTTGGTTGTGATTTCTCCTCTCTGATTTATGATTTTATTTGAGTCCTTTCTCTTTTTTTTTTTTCTTCTGATACAAGTATTGCTACCCTGGCTTTCTTTTGACGTTCATTTACATGTTTCTTGACATCCTCTCATTTTCATTCTGTAGGTGTCTTGCGGTCTAAAATGGGTCATTTGTAGGCAGCATATAAATGTGTTTTGTGTTTTCAAACATTTTTATACCCTATGTCTTTTTATTACAGCATTCATTCCATTTACATGCAAAGTAATTATTGATTTGTATCTATGTATTGCCATTTTGTTACCTGTTTTGTTGTGGTTTCTAATGATTTTCTCTATCCTTTCTTGTCTTTCTTTTTCATGTTTTGCTGATTTACTTTACTGATGTATTTTGATTTCTTTCTCCTTATTCTTTGCATATTTATGAGTGGTTTTTGATGTATGGTGACCATTAAGTTTTTACATAATTTCTTTGTGTTTAGCCATTTATATTAAGTTGATGGTCATTTACCTTTGAACCCATTATTTTCTTCTCCCTATATTTTGGTACATGTTATTATGAGTTCCTTGACTTATTTTTTACAGAAATATTCATTTTTACTGGATTTGTGTTTTCTACCTCCCTGTTGTCACTTTTGTTCTCTCCTTTCCACTCAGAGTCCCTCTTAGTATCTCTGGCTGGATTGGTTTAGTGGTACAGACTCCTTTAGTTTTTGTTTGGGAAACTCTGTGTCTCCTTCTATTCTGAATGATAGCCTTGCTGGATAGAGTGTTCTTGGCTGCTGATTTTTCCATTCAGCGCTTTGAATATATCATGTCACTTCCTTCTGTCTTTCCAAGATTCTGTTGACAAATCTGTAGCTGTCTTTGGTGGCTGGGGGCAATGCACCAGGGCAACCAGGGGCTCAAGGCTGTGCACAGAGTGTGTCAGTGGCTGGGACATGTGGGTGGGTGAGACAGATGAGGGTAGCCAGGGGTGCACAGCATGTGGTGGTAGCTCTGCCTGCAGCTGGCCAGACAGGGTGCCCATGCAGTTTTAACAAAGTTTGCCCTGAGCCCAGCGCTGAGGCCAGCAGGCTTGGAGTGGGTGAGTCCACCAGAGGACTGGCACATGGCTACTATGTTAGGTAGCAAGTGTCTGTGCAGCTCCACTCCCTGGTATGTGCCTCTGGTCTTATTCCTGGACGGGGGGGGGGGGGGGGGGGGGGGGGGAGGCGGGAATGGTGCCTGTAAGCTCCCTCATTGTTGGAGAAGTCCCCTAACCACTCAGAAGTCAGCATGAACAGATCTGTCTCCTGTTGCCTTGGCGTTGTGTAAAATGCTACGTTTACGTTGTCTCTCTACACTGGCAGGGAGCTGGCTATCACTCATCCTCCTGGATCACCCAGTGCTGGGTCATCTGACCTCCAAAGCTCCAGGATCCAAACTCAAGGGAATTCAGCCCCTCTGGGTTTTAAAGCCAAATGTTCTGGGGATTAGTCTTGCCTGTGTGAGCTCCCTGGTGTGAGGGCTCACTTTCTCTGCCCTCTCTGCAGGCAGCTGCCCTCCACCTTTCTGACCTTCCTAACCTTTCAGGTACAGCTTCTATTTAGTTGTGGAGTTTGTTCTGCCAGTCTTTGGATCACTCTCTGGTTCATGGACTTGGATGTGGATGTTATGCAGTTGAAAACATGGGACGGGGTGAGCTCAGGGTCCTCTTACTCTGCTATTATTAATTTTTTAAATGTCTTCATCTTTTGGATTTTTGAGACATGCTCAGACAGACTCCTATCACCCATGCACTCAGGATTAGAAAGGAACTTTCCCACATTTGCTTCTAGTATTTTATGTTTTGAAACTCTCTTTAATGAGGTATAATTTACATATAACAAATAGCCTCTAGTTAAAGGGTATGATTTGATGAGACTTGATCTCATAGGTACAGCACCATGAAGTCATATGGTTTCTCTCTAAACCTTAAATCATGATTCCTTTGTGTCTAAGTTAATGTTGCTTTTGAAGTACGGGCTACATTTTTTTATGTTTTCAGATATTGCCCAGGTGTCTGAATGCCTGCACTGGGGTACCTCCTTTTCTGATAGCCTGTATTCCTGTTAAGTATTGCAGTCGGTCTAGCTTTGGACTTTATCCTGTATTGTATCTTTCACTCTGTTTACTTAATTTTGTTGCAGTATGATGATGTTGCGGTATGAGTGATGAGGGATTCATAATTGGATTGATTTTCACTAAGTGGCATGAGCTGCAGTTCCAATTATGACAGCATGGGCTTCCTGTGTTAGGTACTCAAGAGCAAGGCAGATATCCTGGGCACTTGAGCTGAGAATGTCACTCTTTTTGCTCGCACTCTTCCCTTCCCTTGGAGACAAGAATCCCCTGTTGTTCACACAGAAATGTAGGTGAAGTCAGCAGAGAAACGTACCTTCTCTTCTCTCCCCTTTGTCTCTCAGACTCCCTGTCGCTACCTTCTGCCTGTCCCTTTCTCTGACTCAATCCCCCAGGTCCCCTGCTCCAATCCAGCCATGATCAGGGTGTCCTCCAGCTCCTGGCCTGCAAGAGCATTATGTAGTTCACGGGTCTGATCAAGAAATCTCTGTTCCTCAGAGCCCTCCTACACATGGTGCTGTCTGTGAGACCTGGCATCCTGGGCAAGGGTTTGACTCCATGTGTGGCCTCCTCACTCCTCTCCCACAGTCACTGCTGGTCCCTCATCCTTCCCCACCATTAGAACTCCACCATTTCCCAGGGACAGATACCTATCTATTTGACCCCACGGCACCAGGAAGCCAGTGAATATTTCTAAAATAAATGAGCATAAGCACCCCATCAATCTAGATATAGGAAGTTCCCATCACCCCAGAAAACTCCCTCGGGCTCCCCTGCACAAAGGGTGATCTTGCTTCTATCCTCTATCACCACCATTTCTGGTAACACTTTGTTACCTGTGTGTACAGGAACCCCACTGTGTGCACTCGATGGGGAGTGAGAGTAGATGGTCCTAGAAGCAGACGCTGACACAGAGATAGAACGATGAAAGGTGGGTTAGTGGACAGTAGGAACGACAAAGTGGAGGGGACAGGATGGGCAGGGAAAGCATTCAGGCAGATCTGACACCTGCTTAAAATGTATATGTAATCACCATAGTCTGTCTCCGTGCACAGTCCTCTTCAAATTTCAGAATAGTTGTCCTATAAGGCAAAGAGATTTTGGTTTATTTCCCTCTGATCTTATGTTTTCCTACATGCATTCTGTCTTCTGTAGTTTATCAGTGGCTGTGGCCTCAGATGAACATTTTAGTGTGTGGCTGCATCTGTGAGATTGTATGTAATGGAAAATGATTGTCTTCAGATCTAGATCTCTGAATGTACACATTCTCATAATTATCTTTTCTTTCTTTGTCTGGTAGGGCCCGAATTTTAATAGAAAAATGAGGGACCTTGTCTCATTGTTTAAAACAGCGATTCCCAGTCCCTGGGCTGACATGTTAACAGTCTTAGTTTAATGAACTTCTGTGACCATCGTTTTTTGATGATCACTGTGTGGAGATATCTTAATTGAAACTGTGAGAAGGGTGAATGGACACTTCCCAGACATTTTGCAGATGCTTTATGTATTTAATGTCTTCTTTTCATAATGTTCTTAGAAACAAATATTACCCCTGTTTTCTCAGATAACACAGCTGAGGCTCTGTGTAGGTCCCACTGAGAACTGGTATTAGGGCTGAGACAGCAGGAACACAGGCAAAGCCTCAGGATACTGTGAGAAAAGCTTGAGGAGATGCAAAGCTGTAATCAGGTTGATGCAGGGGCGGCTTCTGGCCAACCCTGAATTATAGGTTGACCCACTAAGAGTTTGACTCAGGCTGAAGGCCAGTGCAGGCCCTCAGCTGATCTAGATCCTGTCTCTACTTTTAGTCTCACTGAGGGAGATGAACTTGGGCATACAAGCATTTCCATAAGACCAAGTTAAATTTCCCATGTCTCCAGGGCATTTTCCCTCCACAAATATCCAGAACCTTCAGAAAACCCAGGGTGACAACAGCCTTTTTAGATGATTGCCTAGGTGCACTTTGACGAAAATGACATTTCGGAGATGAACACTGCATTGTGCACTGAGAGTGATCGCACGTAGCAGCTCTGTGTGAACCTCACACTCCCTGCTCAGGCTGTGGTCAGGAATGGCCTCCAACTGCATCTCTCTGACCCCAGCACCCTCTGCACCTCCTCAAACTCTGCTTACTGTCCTCAACTTCCCTTCTATTCCTGTGTGATACAAGTTTCCCCTGTTTCTGCACTGGATCCTTCACTGGTGTTTCCATTATGGTGATCACAAGGTCTGTGTCACTTAATGCATGTCCCTCTTTCACATAGGACACCTGATGCTCTAAAAGTTAGGGGTGCACCTCATTCTTTACAGAACCCAAAACATTGTGCCTCCAAAATATGCACCAGTGCTGCTGATATGTCTGCTTTTGTGTAGAAAATCCTCTTTCATTTTGACAAGAAAGATGTATATAGCTCACTGTATTACAGGGAAATGACACTGCCCATTGTATGTGTGTCCTGAGAAACTTGAGATATGCTACAGTGTCCTCAGGCAGGTTGTAGTTGGATTGCCAAGACTCAAAACCATCTCTACATCATTGCCACAAAGTCAATCATGAAGAAGATGAATATACTTTACCAGCCACTCATCCAGTTCAGGTCATCTTAGCAAATAGAGTAGGTGGAAGAGAGGGAGGTGGCCCATAGCCCATGACTGGTAGTGAAGGGCGGTCCATGGGATAGAGCCTGCAAGGCGATCCTGGGAAAGGAACAGGCCCTCTTGCATACATAATGGCCTGCAGAACAGAAATAAAAGCTATGTTCATAGGATAGAACAAAGCACCAACACCAGCAAAGAGCAGAAACCCAAAGAAGCAGTGCTCATAACCTGCCAGCTTCCTGACCACCAGGTTCCAAGAGGGCAGCATCAGTGCCAAAATCTCTACCCATACTTTGGGTTCCACTTACAGCTTTGGGATGGGGAACGGATGTTATTGGGATAAACTAGTGTCTCCACGTGTCAGGAAATGTAGAAACATCAAGGGCTCTATTGCTAGAAGATTAGTAGACTTAATACCAAATTAACAACGTAGCATATTCCAGATAGGAAGGCATCTATGTCCAGGATCACCCTCTACCCCTCATCCCCCTCCACCACAGAGGCTGCTTATTTATATGTGAAGAACTACAGAATGAGAAGGAATGACAATCCCAGTCTCCACATATGGAATCATAGCCCTCGTGGCTCAAAGCTCTGCCTCTAAGCCCTTGCCTGTGCCCAATTTACTTCTCTCCCAACAGTGGGGTCTCCTCTCTGGAAGTGCTATCCATGGGCACAGAGACACATGGGGAGATGGGGATCCTGAGGTCCTGCAGAGGACCTGGATAAGCATGCTCTTAGAGAAACAGGTAACCTATACATGTTAGTTGGGTTCAGCTAATTTATTTGAATTCAGAGGTACTCCTCAGCTTAAGTACAGTACATTTTGTAGGGTAATTGTGTCCTCTGGAAAAGTGAGCTGAAATCCTAAATGACAAAATTAACACAAATGCACTTTGATTTCTGGCGTATGTTTCTATGTTTTAGCTGTACCTGTGACACAGGGCGCAAGAGAATGTGCTCATGTGAACACAAGTGAAGGACATGGTGGGGACTTGCCACACAGGTAATTTTGGATTTTTTCTCTTCACAACTTAAGTTTCAGGGCATGTTTTCTATGACAAATATGTCACCTCTTATAGTTTACAGTATTTATACCCAGGGCACACCTGAAAGAATTTTGGACAGCACATTTACCAAAAAAAAGATGGAATGCTGACGGGTATGAAATTTACTTTGTCTAAGACCATTCTAAATGACGCATACATAAATATAAGTTGGAGTGAAGGCAGTTCTCATTTTCAAACTGTAAGGATACCCACAGATTTTTCTGAACACATGAAAACCCTTGATAGAAAGAAACAGGAGAGGAAGAAACAGCAAAAGCAATGATTTCACACTGAGAAGATCTGGAAAGAATGAGGCAAGGTAGGAGACTTCCAAGTGGAGTGTGGTGTCATCCTCCTTGATTTATTCCGGGAACACGTTGGAAAAGCCCTATGGTCCTCACCCTTAAGCACGCTTAGCTTCTAAAGGTACCACAAAGAGATGCCAGGTGGAAAACAGGGAAGCCTGTAGACTCAGGGGCAAAGGTTGTGCATTTGGGGGGAAAAAAAAGCACCCATACCATATGGCACTCAAACCAGAGACAGTGGCAGGAGGGTGTGCTGCACAGAAAGATGCGGCTCTCTGGAAAGACATAGAACTGAAAATGCCACAGCATTTACCTTATGCTTCTTGGCAGTTTTGGTAGAGCCAGTGTTGATGTCACTCTTGGGAGTGACACCTGCTTCTGGATCTGCTAAAGGCCCTAGAAGGGATGGAGGTTTATTTTGGTTTGAGTAGACTGTTTAGAGATCAAAAACAAAAACAAAAACAAAAAAAACCCCTCCCTTCATTCTTCTGACAACTTAAACTCTTTGCTCCAGTCAGATCCCAAATCAGATGCAGAGGGTGTCCCATATGCCTCAGGTGATCCCCAAGAAGCACTTGAAGAACCATCCCTTATAACGTAATGAAGACTCCTAAAAGCCCTGATTCAGATGTATTCCTCACTCATCGAACAACTATAGATGGCTGGGGGCACAACTAGATGGGCATACGTTACGTTGTGCCTCATGCCTCACAGATCCCAGCAAATGGACTGTGTATAGGGCATCACTGCTGAACCGCTATGTCTGCTTTTCTGCACACGGCCCCATTCCTTCCCCACAAGAGACGCCTGTACCAACACATGGTGGGGGAAATGACAAAGATGATATGTTGAGCATGAGAAACTTGAGGAATGTGGTAATGGAAGCAGACACATTCCCCTTGTATCACAATGGTCTGTGGCACTGCCCCTGCACCTTGGCCAAAGACCTAACACCAACAAAAATAAGATGAGTGTGTTTTACAAGTCAACTTCTAGTGCTCAGATCATCTTACCAAGTGTTGCAGGTGGAGGGGTTTGGGGTGGCCCCAGGGTCACCAAGGTTCAGGAGGTGGATGTGCCTAATAGTCCATGGGGGCGGGGCGCCTCTAGGGTAGGGCATGCAAAATCGTCCAGTTAACAGAGGAGGTCCCCAGGATCCAGACTGCCCTGCAGAACAGAAGTGACAGCTACATTCATATGCCAGACAAGAGAACAAATATCAAAACCAGAGAAGAATGTGTTCGCACCTGCCGCCACCTCTGCCACCAGGATCCAAGAGAGTAGCATCAGTACCTGAAAGCTCCATCCCTGCCACTGGATACCACCTACAGCTTGGGGTAGTAGATGCAAGAGGTTAACTTACTGCCACCACTCATCACTGCCCATGTCTGCAGAAGTAAAATGGCAAGGGTCCTGTCCTAGAGGGTTAACAGAAGTAATTACAGACTAATGAAGTAGAATTCTTTGGACAGGCAGCCATCGCTGTCCAGGTTCACCCTGCATCCCTCCTCTATGGCGACTGCAGATGCTCTGTTTTTGGTATGTTAAGAACACAAAAAAATGAGTGGGAATAAATGGCTCATATTCTGCTCATGTAATCATAGCCACTCCTGGCGAAAAGTTCTGCAGCTGAACCCTCACTTTGCCTCCTCTTCTTCTCTCCCTGAGAAAGGAGTCTTCCTTCTTGAAGTGTTGTCAAAGGCCTCTGAGACCTCTGGGGAGTGGAGGATGCCTGGAATCTTGCAGGGGAATGAGAGTCTTCTGTGATGAATAAGTTACTTATGAATGTCTACAAAGCTCAGATGTGTTCATCTTAATTCATAGGGAATTCTGACTTTAAGCATACTACAGGACACAATTATGCCCAACAGAAAAAAGAGGTAGAAATTCACATAACAGATTTAAAGCAAGTGTTTTGGTATAAAACTCCTGGTATGTGTCATGAGCCTGTATCAGCTCTAACAGTGACTGGGGACACAACCAGAAACTGCTCATATAAACATAATTGAAGGACACAGTGTTCAAACTATTTTTACCTAAGGTATAGCTGGAAGGATTCCGGACAACTCATTTACCAACAAATATGGGAAGGTGATGCGTGATGACACTGACTTTATCTAAGACCACTCTAAATGGTACAGGGCACAAAATATAAAGTTGGAGTCATGATGTCGTTTTGCACTTTTGAATTTTAAACAATATGGCAGACTTTCTAACAGGTTAATCTCCTAGCCAGAATCAAGAAAGGAAGACACAGCAGCCACACTGTTCCCACAGAGGTGAGGTCTGGAAGGGGTCACGCAGCCCAGGAGACTTCTGTTTGGAGTGTGGGGTCATCCTCCTCTTATTATTTCCTGAACCACATGGAAAAACCTTAAGGTACTCAGTCTCTAAGCACTTTTCGTCTCTAAACTTACCACAGAAAGCTGACAGACTAAAAAGTGAGAAGTCTGTGGGCTCCTGGGTTATGGGTATGCATTTGGAAAACAAAGAACAAACAGACACAGAACACACAGAACAAGACAAGGCCGGGAGAGTGTGCTGTACAGAAAGATGAGTGTTTCCCGAAAGAGTTACAACTGAGAATGGCCCTAGTGTTTACCTTGTCCTTGTCTGCATTCTTCGTATAGTCAGAGCTGCTTAATTCACAGAGGTTTCAGCAGTTTCTGGATCTACTAAAGATCCTAGAAGGGATGGAGGTTTATTCTGCTTTTAGAGGACTGTGTGGAATGAAAACAATCCCTCATCTCATTCCTCAAATATCTTAAACTTTTCCCTACACTCAGGTCCCTGACCAGAGGCAGAGGGTATCCCACATGCCTCAGGTGACCCCCAAGGATAAAGGGGAGAACCATCCCTCACCTTGATAAAGACCTCACGGTGCCCTAGTTTATGTTGTTTTGTAATTAATCAAATAACTGTGAACCGGTCAGGCACAACTAGCAATTTAGAAGTCATCAGTAAAACAGAGGTTTCTCAGTATACATCATGGGAAATCGCGATTTCATTACAGATTAAGAATAAATATGAGGACGCTTGGGTGGCTTTGTCGGTTAAGCATCTGACTCTTGGTTTTGGGTCAGGTCATGATCTCACAGCTTGTGAATTTGAGCCCAGCATTGGGTTCCTCACTGACACTGTGGTGCCTGCGTGTGATTCTCTCTTTGTGCCTCTTACTCTGTGCCTCCCAGACACTCTCTCTCAAAATAAATAAACTTAAAAAAAAATAAAAGAATAAAATTGAGAATACTGGTTTGGTGTATATCCTCAATGAATCTCAGGAAGGGTGCATTTCTTCAGACTTCAGGCAAATTGTTCAATCTCTCAGCTTATCTACAAGCTGTCTTCCACATGAGAGCAGTTATTATATAACGAAAGACTAATTTTACACTATTGAGAAAAGGAAAACTGTGAGAAGTTAGCAGTGATGCTGCAGAGTTGCACTAATACCATCAGAGGACTAAGCTAAGCTCTATGGAACTTGAATTGAGGGATGTAGGGCTACAGTTCCCAAAAACAAACAAAAATAAAGACCATTAAAATAGTGAATAAATGACCTTCTCCTCAAATAAAGTCTTCACATTGAGTGCGGGTGGGAAGAAGGATGAGGCCCATGTCCTGTCATCCTTTCCAGGCTCTTCAGACAGGGGGATGCTAGAGGAGGTGGGAGGGTCACCATCAGAGGAGGGGCATGAGCTCCACCAGTCACAGGGACAAGTGCCTCACTGCCTGCGGCACCAGAGGAGAACACCCTTCTGTCACCCCTTCAGACCACCTGCTGTCCTTAGTGCTTGTGATTCTTTCCAGACCACACGATGATCACACACAGGAACAGGCTGCACAGCAGAAATTAGACTGCGGCACATCACAACGTGCTCCTTACCTCTCCTTGGGGGGTTCTGTGTCTCTGGTCTTGCAGCCATTGGTTTCTGCCTCGTGTATCCCTCAGGCAGCCTCTTTGCTTCCATCCTGTCCAGTCTTGGATACAGAAAACTAATGGACTTCTATAAGAAGTGGTGCAACACCACGTCGTCTTCTAGACAACAAACAGTGCACGCATCATCCCTGGAAACACCCATAAAAACGCCAAGTCAAATGACCACACCTGTATTTCAAGTAAGCGACCTCCCTGCCCTACTCCACCATCTCCCTATCCCAGATCTGAGTCTTGATCTGGGGGAGAAACAACACATCCACCTTCAGTCGTGCCAGACTGTGCACCAAAGAAAGAGGAAACAAGAAAACACTTACCTAGTTGTCCTGAGCATTCTTCTCATGAGCTGCGATTTGAAAAAGCCAACAATGAAAAGCCCGTGGTTAGGGATTCCAAGGGCCGCTACACTCACCTGCATGAGGTGCTAAGGGTTCAGTATGTCCGGCAGAACTCAGGTTACCTGGTATCTAAAGGTGAGCCCTGCCTGCTGCAGCTGTTCCCATGTTTGTTCAATTTGTTGCCTGTGAGTTAGAATTGCTCTTGTCAGATAAGACCCAATATTGGGAATGATTTTAAATAATCTCCCATGTTCCCAACAACCTCATATCTGTCCCCTGATACAATTTATTCTTACACATGAAACACTTTTCACATGATTATAAATGTACAGTAGGATCAAAGCTATTGTTACATCCTTTCCTTACTCATTATTCCATGCCCGTAGGGCTCAGAGTTCATAGAATTCCTTCCCAGTTTCAATCTTTCCCTAATTCATCATGTGACAAGTGTCTTTCAGATTAAGTTCTATTCTTCTTTAACTTATATCCTCACCAGTTTTCCCAGGGTTGCAAAGACGAGAGCCATGGAATGGCACTACCATGTTGATGGTTATGATTCATCGTACAACACACTGCTCTCCTATAGATTATGACAATTGACACCACCCCCAAGGAATGTTGGCATGGACAAAGTTTCTACACAGTCTGGCTATTGCTTGAGATCTACAAATGTTTAAAAACCTAATTGTTTTGTTCTTCCTAAAACTTACCTTTTTTATCTGTTAATACTCTATGTATATGATCTCTGAATTTTTGTTTATATTACTAAGTTGAGTCTAAACATTGTAAAAAGATTAAAAACAAAAAAAAATGAACAGAGGTTTCATGAGTTGCTGGTAATTAGTAGCTGAACTCACTTGTAGTTATTTCTTTCGTAGCTGTTTTCCTTTTTTTTTAATGTTTATTTTTGAGAGAGAGAGAGAGAGAATGAATGGGGGAGGGACAGAGAGAGAGGTAACAGAATCCGAAGCAGGCTCCAGGCTCAGAGCTGTCAGTACAGACCCTGATGCGGGGCTCGAACTCATGGACTGTGAAATTATGACTTGAGCTGAAGTCAGATGCTTACCCGACTGAGCCCCCCAGGAGCCCTTTCTGTAGCTATTTTCAAATTTTACCTGCAGCTGCCAGCTGATTCTTCTTTGCCATCAGTTCACACTATCATTTTCAGCTTCCTAAGATGGGAAAGATATATACAGTCAGGACCAAGATCCAGAAATTCTCCCTTTTTACCTCCCAGCACTCTTGAAGGCCTATGCAGATATCCCTTCCCCCACCTCTCCCATAAATGCACAGACTGACAACACAATCAGAGAAAGGAGGTGAACACCCCATTTAAGTTAAAGAAAATTCAAGCAAAGATGAGCCCTAGTGAAGCTGCAGGCTTTGGTCAAGACTCAGAAGAGTTACACTTAAAACCTCAGGGGACAGGAAACAATTCGACTTTCTTAGGGATTGGGCCTGCACTGAACAATCTCACTGGCCGAATGGATGCAGGGATTCAGTACAGCTGGTACTCCTACCCACTTTTCAGAAAGCAGTTTCTCTTGTGTCTGTAGCAAGATAATTCAAATTTTCCCCCCCACATTTTTGACCCATGTCTGGCCCTGAACAAAATGACCTAATTGCTGGATGACAAAACAGTGTGATAGGCTTGAAACCTATAGGACAATGTAGGTGTATCTACAGTGGATCCAGGTATCAACGTTACTGCTGGTACATATTCCCTCTTTGGCCCCAAATTCATGACACAATGTGTGACAAGCACTTAGGGCAGAAAGGAAAATGCAGGTTACAGAAAGCAAGGTAGGAAGGGCAGGCACAATTCCACTGAATGCATTTGGCAAAATACTCTGGATCCAGTTCCAAAAGAAATATAATTATCTCTATTGGCTGCCACATTCTTTCTTACAATGCAGTACTTGTGACAGTTCTCACATGAATATCTTACTCACTCTTCTGTAGCCACTTTTCTTTGTCCATAGAATTCTTCTAGGTGATATGCTTTCTCCTTCAGCTGTTTGACTTTTGCTTCCTTTGTTGCTTTCACAGTCCTCAATGCATTACACTTGTCTTCCAGGGCCTTTTTATTTTCTGTAAAAAAGAAAAAAAGGGGGTTTTCTTTATAAAGGTGCACAAGACCTGAGTCTTGATTTTGGCGAGACAGAAAAAACGCAAGAACCTTGAAGGCATGAGGGTATTCTTTCCCTTTCCAATGCAGTCATTGCCATCATATGGAGATTTCTTCCCAACAGAAAATATACCTTCCAGTTGACAGTTATTGGACCTCAAGGCTCTTAGCTCCACATCCTCGAATTCAACTTTTGCATCTTGTGGTTAAGACAGATATGAGAAAAGACTTTTACAGAAAACTGATCGCACAGCAATAAGATCATGCATTGCAATAAACAAAGACCTTGAGGCATAAATATAACTAGAAGACAAAGATGGTGGAAGATAGTTCACATCTAACAACTCATAAATCGCTTTCTTAGTGGTATACATATGTATATATATATGTGTATGTGTGTGTGTGTGTATCCCCCTTCCCCCATTCATGTTGAGAATTCACTGTTCAGCCTTAAGAGAGAAAGAGACTACAGAGCACCTGGGTGGCTCCATCAGTTAAGCATCAGACTCTTGATTTTGGGTCAGGTCATGATTCTAGGATCATGCGATCCAGACCTGTGTTGGGCTGCAAACTGAGTGTGGATCCTGCTTAAAATTCTCTCTCTTTCCCTCTGCCCCTCTCCCCCACTCACATGCCTTGTCTCACTAAAAAAAAAAAAATAAAGAATGATTTAAAAATATTTTTTTTAAAAGGAAAGGATTATACACTTTGGCTATCACCCTTTCTCTCTCAACTATATTCGGGGATTTTCTACATATCTTGGAGGGCAGAGTTGAATGATGTGATAATTACCTAGTTGTGAAAACAAAAGGTAGTCCTTGAAATGGACTCCTAGTCCTTGAAATGGCAAAACTTATCTTGGTGGTCCTACTGAAATTCCAGCTCATTGTTCAGAAAGAGGTTTGGCTCCCAGAGGCCCACTCTCTACTGTGGTAAATGGCAAGCAAATATGCTGTGCTTACTTCACCCAATGAACAAAAAGCCTCCAAAGCCAAATTACAGTAAAACTCAGCAGCCAACTCTTACCACTTCCGATTCTTCGCATTCCTGTCTCTCTCTCGCTCTGAGTTTGCAAGGTAGCAAGTACACTTTGAAGGGTGTCATTTAAAAGTTCATTCAAGTGGGTGCCTGGGTGGCTCAATCGGTTAAACATCTGACTTCAGCTCAGGTCGTCATTTTGTGGCTTGTGAGTTTGAGCCCTGTGTCGGGTTCTTTGCTGACAGTTCAGACCCTGGAGCCTGTTTTGGATTCTGTGTCTCCCCCTCTCTCTCTGTCCCCTCTCCTGCTTGTGCTCTGTCTCTGTCTCTCAAAAAATTAATAAACACTAATATTTTTAATTTAATTAAAGTGCTCAACTATTTTGATGTTCTCCTTCAACAAAACGTGTTGAATGAGTAATAATAATTCATTACTTTTACTTGTGTTTTTTAGAATGCAATCCAGGCAAAGAAGGGATTCTCACCTTCAATTTAAGAGCTTCATCAGAGAGAAACTTACTTTCTCTCTTAGTTTCCTGAAGACATTTCCTTAATTCATTGTTGTATAAGACACGAAAAAGGAATCAGAATTAAAAAAAAAAGCATAGTACTAGATAAACCTACCTTCTAATGTGTGACTCCTTTCACAAATAAAGAGGTAGCTCTTTACATTTGTGAAGCTTGTCTTGAATTGGTACTGCTTATAGAACACATAGAATAGGTCAGTAGGATGATCTACCAGAGTGGAAGTAACCAAAATGAAATCACAAAAAATATTTGAGAGGGCCATGCTACCTTCTGTTCCCAAATGGATATTTCTTCAGGAAGTAAAGTTCTCTGTTTTCTTTCTTATAAGTATTGATCTTCTCAGTTTTTCTCTGTAAACTAACTAAAAGGAGAGAAAACATTTTCTAAGTTTGTTACCAAACCAGTGACATCGAATAATCCCAGTGTATTAGCAGCACAGACACATGATCTGACAGGTGGGTGTAACTAACATTTTAGCTTTCCCGTTGTGCCTGAAGGAATCAAGTTTTAGCAGCATTTTAAACCTAAGAAAACCTTATTTCAATGAGACTCCTATTTAAAATATTGTCCAAAATGGAGCAACACAATAAAACATCTTCTAATTTCTCTCCCATCTGGAAACACCCTTCTTGGAAAATTCAATCACTTCAAATACTTATGTCACCACCAGAGATGAAACAGAAAAATCAAATCCTATCAACTTACATTTCTCTCCTCCAGTTATTAAGGTACATACATAGGTCCCTGCAAATAAAGGAACAAACAAAAACAAAACCATCATTTAGTCTCGATTTGAGCTACTTACACCCCAGGTGCTATTTGGAATATCAAGGAAAGCTCAAACTGCTGACTGATTGACTACTCAAAGGCCTTGGATGTCTTCCTGCTGCTCACAGATTGCCTTTCATGAACCCGAGGCTGGGGGCCCTGGAGGACAAGGTCTTTGGAATCAAACATACGGGTACAATCTCAGCTTTACACTTAATGGCTGGAGGATCTGGTTAATGGCAATTCCTAGAAGACAAACTTTTTTCATTCCAACATGCGAACATTACCCTCCAACCTTACAGGGATATTATTCAACACACACGAAGCACCCAATTATGGATTATGTGGATAACACATGTAAGCTCTAGAACAGACTCCTCTAACAGGGATTAATTCTCTCATCTGACCATATAGTGCAAACGTCTCTTCTTTTGGCGTAGTGTGAGAGCTCTCATGCCCTGAGATCACTTTTCTCACCGCCACCACTGCTGCATTCAAAGGGATAAACACCAGCCTTGGAGGGTTTGCTAAGTGTCAGGCAGCCACCCTGGCTCTCAACAGTGCCACAGAATCACCACAGTCTACCCCCATTTGCAACAAATTCATTTCCACTCATGCTCTCCTGGCACAAATGGCTCCCTCCACTTCAGACTCAAAACCATGGTTTAAACCTCTCTTGTGACACACACCCTGCCTGGCAATATCTGGCTTCTTTTCTAAGCTTAGGCTTCTTGATAGACTCAAAAAGGGTTTTCTCTTTGTGACATTTCAGCAAGAGCCAGGTCATGGCAAAGTACTCACTCCAAACCTCAGGCTCATATCATCACTTGTTTCACTCCCTCTACTCTGGTGATGTGTTCCTCCTCCTGATGTCTTATCTTAAGAGATGGTAACTCCCTCCACATTGTCACTTAGGCTCTGAACAGGGAAGAGAAAGATGAATTTCAAGAGTTAACAAATCAATTAGACAACAGACGTCACCATATTTATTCTTAGTTGAATTAAATAGCACATCGAGGGGTGCCTGGGTGGCTCAGTTGGTTGAGTGTCTGACTTTGGCTCAGGTCATGAGCTTGTGGTCCCATCAGGCTCTGTGGTGACAGGTAGGAGCCTGTAGCCCGCTTTGGACTCTGTGTCTCCTTCTCTCTCTGTCCCTCCCCCACTCATACTCTGTCTCTCTCACTCAAACATTAAAAAAAAAAACAAACCCACACCAAACACCAGTACTGAGAAAATACTGCAAAGAAAACTAAAGCTTAAATTCTTACCATGATATTCTAGAGGCTCTAAGAGGGGAAAAAACAAATTTGTTGTCAAAACATATTATTAGTAAAAGCCTACATTTTGCATAATTAATTCACAGGATTAGAAAATAAGAAAAAATAGAATTTCCTATTTAAGTCATGTTACTTCACAATTTCTGTTAAAGAGCACAATGTAAATAGCTTTTTTTCAACCAAAAATCTGTTTATATTGAATGAATATAAACAGCCTATTCAGCCTATTCACTTTTGACCATTGATAATACAGACATTTACAAAGTGCTCTAAATCGTCATTTCCCTCACTTATTTTTTTTTAAACCCAGTATTCACACTGAAGTTTAGAACTAGGATTATTTTTAAATCCTGAAATAAAGAAACAGGAAGGAAGGAAGGGAGGAAGAGTGGGCAAAACCTTTGAACTAAGATATGTCTCTTTCATTCTCTAGAAAGCTCTTCTGAAATATTACATGAAGTTGGCTGTTTGCTGAATTCATACAGAGTTATAGCACATCAGGTGCCATGAGCTTTTCCAGACTGCTACAAATGAAATAAAAGCCACCAAATGAGAGAAAGAATAAAACATGGCGAGAGCTAAAGCACAGCAACAAAAGAAATGACAGCTAATGTTTAAAAAAAGAGCAAAAAGTGCTCTGCAGACCTCAGTCACCCCTGATAAATTCTAGCTCAATCAAATCTAGACATGACCCAGTTTTGATACCATTAACATATTTCCCCATTCTAAAGTTTTAAAGGATGATGAGAGGCTAAGGCCAGCCCTAAACTCTTGCCAGGACATCAGAATATCATCATGCTATCAAAAAGCCACTTAGGAACTTCTGAGCTTCCCTGTCCCTTGTCATCCAGCCGCACTGGCAGGGGAAGTGAAAAGGAATATGATGAACTCACCAAATACTTACTATTTGTGTTTCTTTGTGAAGGCAAGTTTTCTACAGTGGCAGGGAGAGGGGGAAATACTCATTTAGAAATAAATTCCAAAGTATTCTGTTCTTCCAGAAAAGATCTGCCCTCAAGAGAAACTAAGAGCCTAACTGGGGATTTCCCAAAGAGTAACTGATACAGCTGAGGGAAAAATACTCAACTCCAGGGCTCTCTCCTTCCTGTCTCACCTGGCAGTAAATTCAGCCTAACCCCCAGCCATATAAATATAAAAACCTCACACTCATGTTCTATTTACCTCAGTTTCTTTACCAGCAGGTAACATTTAGCTTTCCACACAACTTACAAGGCATAGGTAAGTAAAAACCACACAGTTTGAACACAGACAGCAAGCACTAGAATCACAGAGATGAGCAGAATGAGCAGAGATGTAGGAATTACCAGTCAGGGAACTTAAAACCACTTCCATTCCTATGATAATGCAGATAATGAAAAAAGTGGACATCATGCAAAAAGAGATGGTGAATGTAAGCAGAGAGATGAAACTCTAACAGTTTAAAGTGATTCGAGATATCAAGAGCACCATAAAAGAAATAAAAAATGCCTTTGATGGGTTCATTAGTAGACTCAACATAGTTGAGGAAAGAATAATTGAGGATAAAGAAATGCCAGTAGCACCTTCCAAAAAGGAACACAAAGAAAATAAAAATAAAAATATGGCACAGCAAACCCAAGACCAGTGGGACAAGTGCAAAATGTGAAACACACACATGTTAGGCGTACCATGACAATGGAGGAGAGAGACTTGAAGCAATAATGACTGAGGATTTTCCAAAATGAATACTGGTCACCAAATCACAGATCCAGGATACTCAAAAAATCAAAAGCAGGACAAATACCCAAACAAACATACAAACAACTAACAACAACAACAAACCCACCAACTATGCTTAATATATAATATTCAACTATGGATAATTAAAATAGCTTTGGAAATCTGGAGCAGGGGTTGGAGGTAAGGAGAGAGGGGCGCAAGAACACCTTACCTAAGAGGAACAAGGATAAGAAATACCTGAGACTTCTTTTCATAAACCACACAATCAAGAATGAAATATTTCAAGTGTTAAGAGAAACATTAAACTATCTGTAGCCAGTGAAATTATCCTTCAAACACACTACAGAGTAAGGAAAATTGTCAGGGATCATGACTGGCATTATTTCAATGGTAAAGAAGTCAGTTCTCCAAAAAGACTCAACAATTTCTAATGTGCATGCATTAACAACAGATGAGTCTACATACACAAGGCCAATGCTGACAGAACTTCTGGTAGAAAGAGCTGAATCCATTACTATAGCTGGAGAATTCAATACCCTCTATCAGTCACTGACAGATCCAGCATATAGACATTCAGTAAGATCACAGATGAACTGAACAGTATCACCAATCAACTGGATCCATTACCATCTGTAGAATACTTCATCCAACAGAAGATTATACATTCCTGTCAAGCTCAAATAGAACGTTTACCGAGATAGGCCATATTTGTGGCCATAAGATACATCTGAACAACCACAATAACAGAAATCATAGGAAGTATGTTCTTAGACCATAAATGAGTCAAATTAGACCTCACAAACAGAAAGAGAGCTGGAAAATGACAAAAACCTTGTAGATTAAATAAGCTTCTAAAGAACACATGGGTTAGAGGGGAGATTGGTGGGGGGATGGGCAAAAGAGGTGAAGGGAATCAAGAGTATACTTACAGTGATGAGCACTGAGAAATGTAAAGAATTGCAGAATCATAATGTACACCTGAATCTAATATTACATTTTATGTTCATTATACTTGAACTTAAAAAAAAATGGGTGAAAGAAGACATTTCTACAGAAATTTTTTAATAGTTCAGTCTAAATGATAGTGAAAATTGAACAGATTAGAGTGAAATTTGTAATACTGAGTGCATATAAAGGCACAGGGAATATAAAATTTTCTGCTTATTTATGATTTAAAAAATATAAGGTACTTTAGTATATTCACAGCAAGGACAGTTCTCCAGAGGTAAATTAGAAATGCATAAATTCCGAGGGAGGCAGTAATAATGTTATGTTTCCACAGAATTCCAAACACATCAGAGCCAAGAGAGAAATGGTAGGCTCAAATATGGAGAAGCCGAAATAATATTGGAGACAACGAGGAATCCATCAGACATTGACAATATATCTGTCAAAAAGAATCATCTTTACAAACCCTCAAACAATCTCCAGGAGACTTTCCAATGCCTCCTCAAAGGAGAAGGACAGACGGGTTAGAAAGGAGCAGGAGCAAACTTTTGGGAGTGATGCAATGTGTTTACTCTCTTACTGTGGTGATAGCTTCATTACTCCTTACATATGTTAAATATCAACAAATTGTTTCCTTTAAAAAGGTGTTATTATACATAAATTATACCACACTGAAGCTATAGGAAAACTATAACAGGCAACACTTAGGGATTTTATTTTGCTGAAAAACACTTCCAGATACTTTCTAAATAGTTAACTTAAGAATTTATAAACCAACTCAAAACAGAAAAATACATAATATTAAACATATGGTAGATAAGAAGTCAACGACTTCTATTGTACATTAATAAAATACCTAAATAATAAAGTAAATAAAATTACTTTCTTTTATCTCAACAGAAACGTATTCTCATTCCTCACATCTTTCTTACACATCTCTTCTTTTTTTATATGCAGAGTTACTTTTCTTATTTCTGTCAGTCTTAATTACATTTAGCAGAAAACTTTTAACTCTTAGAAACCTAAGTCTCCAGTAAAAACTAAGTAGTAATCAATTGTGAACTGTCTGTTATACCAGAATTCTTCTAGATCTAAAATGTATAATTGCATTTTATAATTCAAAAACATATTTTTCCCTAGTAAAATCTTTTAAGGAATCACAAAGCATATTCCCAACAGACCCAAATATCCTCATCTTCTCTTTAGTAAGAAGCCTAAAGCCCAAATCTATGTTCAGTAATCAATGTTACAGCACTCAGTCCTATTTGGAAAATGCACAGATGGCCAACGAATTCAGTTCTATTTATCATTCAAGCAAAACTTTCAAGTTAAGGACTTTGAAAGCTATCTTAACAATTACCCAAGAAAACTTTGAGACAGACAAAATTAAGAATCATTTTAAGTCATCTTTTTGCTAACAAATTGCAACATAAATAACACAAGCTTATTTGACTTTCTGCACAACTTGGTAAAATAAAAGTTTTATATTTGATGCTGACACCTCCAAAGGCATGTCCATTTTCGTTAAACCAACAAACATAGTTTAAATACCAAATATATTCCACCTGGGGCCACTAAAAAGTCCATCAGTTTGTTCCCCATTGTCAATTTTTACCTGGAGCTGCTGCTGCAAATCTGAAATAAGTCCAAGGGGTTACTCTTTGCTCCTTGACAGCGAGGATAGAAGGAGCCAGTGCTGCCAGAGGCACTAAGGATAGTATATGAGTTTAATATGCAGGTGGCACCCCAGGTGGTAGAGAAAGAGGAAGAGGGGCTCTGGGGAAGCCTACCTGTCTCCTACACTTGCCATGGCCCCATGAAACACTCCCACTCTAAGTGTATCCTGTCCCTACCCTGTGCCCCTGTCCTCACGGCCACCCTACCCTGGCCACTTTCTGGAATCCAGGCCTGGGCACAACCCTCCTTAAGCCACTGGCATGGGACAGATGCCCAGCACAGGGTTAGAACCAGGAAAATACCCTCTTCCATGACAACTTGGAACAGGTCATGCCAGGGTCTATGCATTCCATCTGCTTGTGCTGGCCTTCACTGGAGTGCCAGAGTTACGTGGAATGTGGTGTGTGTGTATGTGTAAATCTACATTATGCACCTGTGAGTATGAGTTCTCTTTCTGTGAATATATTGACTGTCGACATGAGTTTCCTGTTTTTAGGTTGCTTTCATGTTTTACTCTTGTGTTTATCTGTATGCATGTGTATTTGTGTCTGTCTCTGAATGAGCATATATCTGCTGAGCAAATCTGTGTCTGTGACTGTATTATCTGTATCTCTCGTGTACATGTGTCCCTGTGGGAGTATCTGTGTTTGATGTCTGTGTGTGTATTGGTTGTATGTGTGGATTTGAGGCCCCTTTGAGTGTTCTTGATCATACCTGTGGGTATGTGTGTGGTTTTCTGTTCTTGTGTCTAGTATGTGTAGAGTTTGCTTTATGGGGCTTAGTCATGTGGCCCTGTGTGTGTGTGTGTGTGTATTCCCCTCAAGATGTCATTGGCTATGTATGCTGTGTGGGTCTGTGTGTGAGCCTGTCCATGAGCCCCATACCTGAGTCCCCAGATGAGGCTGTCGGTGGCTCCATGCCTGTGTGCCTCTGTGGTTGTGGTGTCTGTTTTTTCCTCCGCACGTGTGTATCCATGCAGCTCAGAAGTAAGCAGCTGCAGAGGGGACCCTTTAAGGGTGACTCCTGGGAGGGGGTGAGCAAGAGACAATATGTGCTTCCTCCACTCAGGCTCAGCTCCCTCTGCCTGTTTTTCTCCCATCCTTCAGTGCCCCCCTTGTGGTGCAATGCCTTGTGGTGTAGATGGATGGAGTGCAGGATCACCTCATAAGATCACAGGCCAGGGGCTGGGAGGGCTGTAAATGGCAGCTGGAGGTCACAAAGAGTGGGGAAGCCTTGGGGCCCCTGGTGACACTGAGGGATTCCTAGGCCCTGGGAAGGGTGAGTGAGTGGGAGCCCCAAGGGAGGGCTGGGGGCTCCTGGGACCCATGGAAGGAATGCAGGATTGGGCACCCTGGAAAAGAGCTGGAGGAGTCCTGCAGGACTTGTGAGTCCCCAAAGGGCAGATCTCTCAATCACCTGTGCTGGTACAGGCTGGGGCTGGGAAGCAGCAGCAGCATCCAGAGGCAGCAGATCCATGGGATGGTAGATGGAGCAGTGAGCCATGGTCTTGCAAGCAAGTGGAATCACCATGCTGAGCTGCCCTGGCCCCTTTCCCCCTTCCCCAGCCACCTTGCTAGCTCTGGCCCTGACATCACCCTCCAGCAGGGCATGGGCAAGCCAGGCAGAGACAGACACCTGTGGCCATAAAAGTGTCTCCTCTGACCTCTGTGCTAATTGTTGAATGGGCATAAGGAGTCACCCAGGGCCCCTGGAACCAGGAGGAAGAATTTAGCCCTGGAATCTTCTCTGATGGGACTTGGGGAGAATTATGGAGGGACAGCATTTAGTGCCAGTTCATTCACAGGATAAAAGCACAACACGAGGTCACCTTGGATGCTGATGTCAGTGTTTTCTTACCCAGACCACTTTCAGAGCACTCACTCAGGAGTGAGAATAACTGATATTAATTTAAAAGAACAAAAATGCTGGATCGTGTGCACTCTTGATGCTCTTACAAAACAATGCCCAACACTCCCTCCTCATCCTCTCCATAGTGTGGAAACTGAGGCAGTCAGGGATTTGGCCAAGATCACATAGTGGTTTCTGAATGTTTTGCTGATTACATCTGACTAAACTCCATTTTCTGAAGCTCACGTCTTTAATTTTGTCAGTGATGTTTTTGGGCCGCTCTGTGACAAATTTCACCTCTTCAAGGATGAAGCAAATCCATCCTCAATGAGTCCTGCTGTCATTTCCTACCAATGACCCATGCCCCTCCTTTGCCCCTGCACAGTCCCCCAGACAGTCTGGTACCATATGGTAGCCTCACTAGGCTCCACGAAGAATGTCACATTGTCCTCTGACCCCATAAGCTGGACGCAGCCCTGTGATGTGCTCTGACCTGTGAAATGTGAGTGGGAGTGAAATGTGCCACCTCGAACACAACACTTGGGAACAACTGCATCTGGCCACCTCTCTGTCCATCTCTCATGGCACCTGGTAGTTACCTATGGTGGGTGATCTTCTATCCTGGTCCCAGGAGGATCATGGTGGACATGTGGCATGAGCAAGGAAGAGAATTCCCTTATTATAAGCCATTAAGACTTTGGGGCTATTTCCCACAATAACATCTAGCCCATCCTAACTGGTATGCACCCTCCATTCTCCTCTCTACAAGGCAGCACAGCCTAACATTCAAAGCATGATCTCTGTTGTTAGATACACATGGGTTTGAGTTCCAGCTCCATCATTTAATTAACTCCAACCCCAGGCAATTTACTGGGAGTCTCTGAGCCTCCATTTCTGCTCCATAAAATGGAGCATCTCAAATGGAGATGGTTACACCATCTCATGTTTGAAGAGGATTAAATGAAATAATAAAACATATAAAACTTTGAGTCCAGGGCCTGGCACCCATAGTGAATGCTCCATAAATATTAGCTCTATAGCTTTATGTCCAGATTGCATTCAGAAAATGCAGCAACTATTACAAAAGAAAAGAAGGAAATATTAAGCCTATGGCATATGTTGCCTTTCAAACTGTTTTATAACAACTAGGATAATGTTACGTATTTTACACCATGCTTTCTACTCTTAATAAGATATTGTTGTGATATTTTTATGTTACAAATAAAAAGATCTGCATCGTCTTTTTAAATTATAGGACAACATTAAATACCATGAAGAATTCAATCACTTCTCTTGATGGACATTTCCATAGGTTGCACATGGCACTGAAAACAAATGAAGTAAATAAAAACTATCAGAATGTATTGTTTTCTAGAATAAATATTTGTTAACTTTTGTTTGTTCTGTACCTATATATGTATTGGGTTGCAATTTACAATGTTTTTCTTATCATAAATAATGTTTTTAAAAACTATGGCAGTTGTTTTCAAGTTTTTTCAAAATCTGAAAGTTACGAATAATCTATGTTTTTAAATTTCAGGAATAGAATTTAGTGATTCATCACTTACATATAACACCCAGGGATCATCCCAAAAAGTGTCCTCCTTAATGCCCCTTACTCATTTAGCTCATCCCATCCAACACCACACCAATGACCCTCTGTTTGTTCTCCTTATTTAAGAGTCTCTTATGATTTGTCTCCCTCTCTGCTTTTATATTATTTTTGCTTCCCTTATGTTCATATATTTTGTTTCTTAAATTCCACATATGAGTAAAATCATTTGATATTTGTCTTTCTATGACTTGTTTAACTTAGCATAGTACACTATAGTTTCATTTACATTGTTGCAAGTGGCAAGATTCCATTCTTTTTGATTGATGAGTAATATTCCATTGTATATATATATACCACATCTTCTTTACCTATTCATTAGTCAATAGACATTTGGGCTCTTTTCATACTTGAGCTATTGTTGATAGTGCTGCTATAAACATTGGGGTCATGTTCCCCTTTGAATCAGCTGTCCTGTACCCTTTGCATAAATACTTAGTAGTGAATTTCTGGGTCATAGTGTAGTTCTATTTTTAATTTTTTTTTTAGGAACCTTCATACTCTTTTCCAGGATGGCTGCACCAGTTTGCATTCCCACCAGCAGTGCAAAAGGGTTCATCTTTCTCTGCATCCTCGCCAACATCTGTCATTGCTTTAGTTGTTAATTTTATCTGTTCTGACAGATTTGAGGGAGTATCTCAGTGTGGTTTTGATTTGTATTTCCCTCATGATGAGTCATGTTGAGCATCTTTTCATGTGTCTCTTAGCCATCTGGATCTCTTCTTTGGAAAAGTATCTTTCATGTCTTTTGCCCATTTTTTCACTGGATTATTTGCTTTTTAGGTGTTGAGTTTAAGTTCTTTATAGATTTTGGATACTAAGCCTTTATCTGATATGTCATTTGGAAATATCTTTTCCCAATCCATTGGTTGCCTTTTAGCTTTGCTGATTGTTTCCTCTGCTGTGCAGAAGGTTTTTATCCTGATGAGGTCCCAAGAGTTCATTTTTGCTTTTGTTTCTCTTGCCTCCGGAGACATGACAAGAAGTTGATGCAGCCGAGGTCAAAGAGGTTGTTGTGTGTTTTCTCCTTTAGGATTTTTGTGGCTTCCCACCTTACATTTAGATCTTTCATCCATTTTGAGTTTGCTTTTGTGTATGGTGTAAGAAAGTGGTCCACATTCAGTCTTCTGCATGTCGCAGTCCAGTTTTCCCAGTACCAGTTGCTGAAGAGACTGTCTTTTCTATTACATATTCTTTATTGCTTTGTCAAAGATTAGTTGGCTATAGGTTTGTGGGTCCATTTCTGGGTTTTTATTCTGTTCCATTGATCTAAGAGTCTGTTTTTGTGCTAGTACCATACTGTCTTGATGATTACAACTTTGTAACGCAGCTTGAAGTCTGGAATTGTGATGCCTCCAGCCTTTGTTTTATTTTTCAGGATTGCTTTGGCTATTCGGGGTCTTTTCTGATTCCATACAAATTTTAGGAATGTTTATTCTAGCTCTGTGAAGAATGCTGGTGTTATTTTGATAGGGATTGTATTGAATATGTAGATTGCTTTAGGTAGTATCAACATTTTAACAATATCTGTTCTTCCTATCCATGAGCATGGAATGTTTTTCATTTTTATGTGTCTTCTTCAATTTCTTCCATACACTTTCTGTAGTTTTCAGTTTAGAGATTTTTCACCCCTTTGGTTTGGTTTATCCCTAGGGATTTTATGGTGTTTGGTGCAAGTGTAAATGAGATTGATTCCTTGATTTCTCTTTCTGCTGCTTCATTATTTGTGTATAAAAATGCAACTGATTTCTGTATACTGATTTTGTATCCTGTGACTTGGCTGAATTCATCTACAAGTTATAGCAGTTTTTTGGTGAAGGATTTGTGTTTTCCACACAGAGTACCATGTCATCTATGAACAGTGAAAGTTTGACTTGCTCCCTGCTGATTTGGATGCCTTTTATTTCTTTGTATTGTCTTATTGTTGAGGCTAGGACCTCCAATACTATGTTGTATAATAGTGGTGAGAATGGACATCCTTGATCTAGTCCAGACCTTAGAGGGAAAGCCCTCAGTTTTTCCCTGTTGAGGATAATATTAGCTGTGGGTCTTTATTATATGGCCTTTATGATCTTGAGGTATGATCTTTCTATCCCTCCATTCTTGAGGGTTTTTATCATGAAAGGATGCTGTATTTTGTCAAATGCTTTTTCTACATCTATTGAGAGGATCATGTGGTTTGTATCCTTTTACTAATGTGATGAATCACATTGGTTAATTTGTGGATATTGAATCAGCCCTGCATCCTAGGAATAAATCCCACTTGATCATGGTGAATAGTTATTTTAATGTATTACTTGATCCAGTTGCCTAGTATGTTAAGAATTTTTGGATCAAGGTTCATCAGGAAAATTGGTCTGTAGTTCTCCTTTGTAGTACAGTCTTTGTCTTGTTTTGAATTAAAGGTAATGCTGGACTTATAGAATGAGTTTGGAATTTTCCATCCATTTCTATTTGTGGGAACTGCTTCAAAAGAATAGGTGGTAACTTCTTTAAATGTTTGGTAGAATTCCTCTGGAAAGCCATCTGGCTCTGGACTCTTTGTTGGGAGATTTTTGATTGCTGATTCAATTTCTTTAGTGGTTTTGGATTTCTTCAAAGTTTCCATTTCCTCCTGTTTCAGTTTCGTTAGTTTATATTTCTATGAATTTGTCCATTTCTTCCTGATTGCCCAATTTGTTGGCATATAATTGCTCATAGTATGGTCTTTTTATTGTTTGTATTTCTGTGATGTTGGCTGTGATATCTCCTCTTTTATTCACGACTTTAATTATTTGCATCATTTCCTTTTTCTTTTTGATCAATTTGGCCAGGGGTTTATCAATTTTTTTAATTATTTCAAAAAACCAGCTTCTGGTTTTGTTGAACTGTTCTACTGTTTTGTTTTTTGTTGGTTTGTTTGTTTGATTTCTGCCCTAATCTTATGATTCCCTTCTTCTGTTTGGGCTTTATTTGCTATTCTTTCCCCAGCTCCTTTAGGTGTAAGGTTGCGTTGTGTATTTGACACTTTTATTCCTTATGTTTGTGATTAATTAATTGATTTATATACTTGAGTTCCACCGCGTTGGGGGCACAAATGTTTACAATTGTAGATCTTCTTGGTGGATAGACCCTTTATTTATGATATAATGCCCTTCCTCATCTCTTGTTACAGTCTTTACTTTAAAATCTAATTTGCCTGGTAAAAGTATGGCTACTCTGGCTTTCTTTTGGCGACCATTAGCGTGATACATGATCCTCCATCTCCTTATTTTCAATTTGTATCTTGAGGTCTACAATGAGTCTCTTGTAAGCAGCATATAGATCTTGTTTTCTTATCCCTTGTCATGCCCTATGTCTTTTGATTGGAGTGTTTGGTCCATTGACATTTAGATTGAGTACTCAAAGATATGGATTTTGTACAATTGTGTTGCCTGTAGATTTGTGGTTTCTGATGATGTTGTCTGGGCCTTTCTAATCTTTGTTGCTTTTGGTATTTTCTGTTTTGTTTTGTCTTTTCCCCTAAAATTCACCCTTAAAATTTCTTGCAGGGCTGGTTTAGTGGCTGTGAACTCCTTCACTTTTTGAATGTCTGGAAAACTCTTTATCTCTCCTTCTATTTTGAATGACAGCCTTGCTAGATAAAGAATTCTTGGCTGCATATTTCTCTGATTCAGCACATTGAATATATCCTGTGACTCCTTTCTGACCTGCCAAGTTTCTGTTTACAGGTCTGCTGCAAACCTGATCTGTCTTCCCTTGTACATTAAGGACATTGTTTCCCTTGCTGCTTTCATAATTATTTCCTTGTCTGTGTATTTTCTGAATTTGACTATGATATGCCTTGGTGATGGTTGTTTTCTGTTGAATCTAATGGGAGTTCTCTGTGCTTCTTGGATTTTGATGTTTATGTTGTTCTCCAGATTATGAAAGTTTTCCACTATAATTTGTTCACATAAACCTCCTGCCCCTTTTTCTCTCTCTTCGTCTTCTGGGGCTCCTATTTTTCAGATGTTATTCCTTTTTTTTTTTAAGTCACTGAGTTCTCTACTTCTTGTATCATGCTCTTTTGCCTGTTCCCCTCTTTTTTTCTGCTTCATTTCCCCCCATAATTTTATCTTCTATTTTGCTGATTCACTGCTCTCCTTTGTCCATTCATTCCATTGTGGCATTCATTCGATATTGCATGTCAGTTTTAGCATTTTTAATTTCATCCTGACTAGATTTTATTTCTTCTATCTCTGCAGAAATGGATTTTGTGCTTTTTCCCACCCAGCTAGTATGCCTATTATTGTGGTTCTAAATTCTAGTTCAGACATCTTGCTTATATCTCTGTTGATTAAGCCCCTATCCTTCTCCCTGTTCTTTCTTTTGGGGTGAATCCCTCACCTTGTTATTTTGGAGTAAGAAAAAAAAATGGTCAAATAAAAAATAAAAAAATTCAAATAAAGGAAGCTAGATCCTAGGCGTGTTTTGTTGCCTTGTGAAAGAAGCTTGCTGTGTGGAGAATAAGCTTAGAAATTCTCTGGACTTACACCAATGGGTTAACAAGGCATAAAGAATTACAAAGCCATAGGATGCTCACATCCAAGTTTGGGTAAACAGGAAAAGGCAACCAAGAATAGGGAGGTGCAAAGGCACCCCAGAATAGAGAGGGGGTGCAGAACCCCTAGAATAGAGAGGGAGGGACAAAGGCCCAAAATAAGGGCGCAAAGGTGCCCAATACATAGGTATATGAAATAAACAAGATTAGATATTCAGAGTGGAAGCACCCCCAATTTAATACTATAGCAAAAAGCTGCTTTCACAAGAGGAAAGGACCAAGTTAGGTAAACAGGTAAATTGGACTATAGACTGCTGCTACACCTACAGGTGTAGCAGCCCAGAGTGGAGATGATTAACAAAAGAAAGGTGCCTTATTAATTCTGTCTATGATATTATTAGAATAGAGAAAAGAGGGAAAGAATTAAAAAACCCACAAAACAAAACATTAAAATTTATATAATTAGAATGAAATAAAGAAAATGAAACAATAAAAGACTTTAAAAAGTTAAAAATAAAGTAAACAAAAAAATAAAAACACATTTTTCTTTCTGTTTCCAAAGAGGAACAAAGAAAGAAAGAAAAAAGTCTACATTTTAAGCCCAAACAGAAGAAAATGTACAAATAAATGAACCAGGAAACAGAATGAAACCCAAATGAAGTTACATCCAGTTTCACCTAGAACTGAAACTATGAAGCCCTCTATAGTGTGTACACTCAGTAAGTGAAGTGACTTGTGCTGGTCTTCTAGGGGATGTGCTTGAAGGGGACAGTTGGGCAAGTGTTGGTATAAGGCTCTGTTCTCCAGTAGTTTAGCTTACTGGCATGGGTGTGCGCATGTGCGTGCATGGGAGAAGTGGAAATGGCTTCACCCAGCTCCCTTGTCTCTGGCACAGAAACTTCATACTCTCACCAACCCACGATCAAGCACCTCTCCCTTATCCCAGGCCTCTGTCTGCTCCCCACCTCTACTCTTTCATGTCCACACTGTCTGCCTGCCAGGCAGCACCTTCCTGTAGAGTTTTATCTCAGACGGGGTTGTGTTTCAAAGTCCCACACTTCAGAGACACCTGTGGCTTGGACAAGAACCAACTCTCTGGGGGAGGGTCTCACTGAGCAATGGCCAGGTGAGGGCTTGCCCAGAAAATATTCATGCAATAGCACGGCAGCAGAGGTTCAGAGATTATGGCAAATCACAACACACACAGCTGGTGCCAGGTTTCACTCTGGCATCTTTGTCCCAATACCAGCAAATGTGGCTGCTCTCTGGGGTCTGCATGAGATCTTTTTCTGTGAGGAGGTCATATGGCCTCTACCAAATGCATTCCAAGCAGGGGAATCATTTCTCCCCATGTGGCACAAGGCTCAGGCCCCACTGCCTGTTCCTGGGGAGTTGCCATACTTCCTCACCAGAGCACTGCCAGGCATTGAGTTCCAAAACTTCAGACTCTGCACTCCACTGACCCTCTCCTGTCCTCCTGTCAAAGGTCTTATGGAACTGATTTCTTGTTCAGTCTCCTGTGAGCATTTTTACTCTCTCTCCAGCTACTTTCAGGGGAGTGCTTTTCTTGCATGATCCTGTTGCACCACACTCTCCCCCCTTCTCTTTCTCTGTCCTCTCTCCAGAAAAACATCTCCCTACCCTTCTCATTTTTTCTCTCCCCCAGTTTACCTCTCTACACCATTTACATGCCGAATTCTGTTGCTCAAGTTATGCCAATTGTTATTGTCCTCGGATCAATTTCCTAGGTGTTAGAAATGGTTTCATGCTGATCTGGCTGTGTTTCAGGGATGAGGCAAGATCAGGATATCCATGCACCTCTGTCATCTTAACTCCACACAAATAATCTTGATACCTCTGGGTACTTGCTTCATCTTTTCTTTATGTTGACATGCCAGCCATGTTTCTGACATAGGACAGAAGTTCCATCTGATTGAGTTGCTTCCCCCAAATCCCTAAGTTGAACTGCTTCTTCTGCTTAGGGAAATGTTCATTCCTTTGGCTCCATAAGCTTCACCCCAGCCACCCAAGGGGATTTGGGGCAGCAGAACCCCAGGAACCACTGGAGGGTACCGGATCCCATCCATCTGCCCTCAATCACCTTCCTCGGGTACTTATACAGAGATGTTACCGACTTCACATGCTGCTGCAGCTCTTGGGTGAGCTGGTCCTGGTCATGGGAGAGGAATTCTGGGGTCAGGACAATAAATGCCTTCACCACCTGCAGTGCAGAACCAGAGTGGAAGTTCAGGGTGAGTGGCAACCAGTTGCATAATTTAAAAAGTAAATTTTTATTAAATAAATGTGAAAACAAGTTGAGAGTTGAGAGTTGAGCCTTTGGAAAAAACAGGGCCAGTTTCTATACTTCCAATGTCTACTCTTTGCCTTAGAAAATAACCTCTCAGCCTTTATTTCCTTCTCTGTGATGTGGGGATAGCACAGCTTCACCCCTCATTGCATTTATGTCAAGATTCATTGAGATCATACATGGAAAACGTGAAGCCAGTTTAAATTATTTGTATTCCTATCATCATCATCACTATTTTTACTATTATTATAGATAGAGTGATGTGGGCATGAAATAAATGTTGGTAATTAACTCTTTTTAGAATATTTATGTCCCTGTTATGGGACACAGGACCTTGTACATAGTGAGTACTCAGCACAAACTTGTTGAATCAATGAATGCATGCTCTGAAGCCAGACCTCTCAGATTCCCATTCCACCTCCACCATTTAAGGCCTTTGTGATTAGGCAAGTTATTTAATCTCTTTATGCTTCTTTACTATTTAAAAAAGGGTATCAGAATCCTTAATGAATTAGGCTGTTGTGATGGGGAAATGAGCTTGCGCATAGTAAGGGCTCATTCAATAGGAGATTGGCAGCAGCAGCAGGAGCAGCATTCACAAGCATCATTTTCTGTCAACACACAGTTAGGGCCACAGTGCCCTCTGGTGACCACATAGTGTAAATGCACATGCACATGCACTCTACCCTTCCTCCACCCTAGGTGGGAGGCTGGGGAGATATGGCCTGGAAAATGTTTTTCCAGCTCCTGCCTTCTGGGTGCCCACACACAGACATGATGACTTCTGTGTCCTCGTCCTTCCCTCCTTTTGAATCGGGTCTGGTTGCTCACCACAGCTGATTCAGCTACTGCCAGATGTTCTACCAGGGCATTCTTGACCTCACTGGCCTGATCCAGTACCTGGAGGATCAATGACTCCTTCTCAGTTTCTGAGCAACTGGCAGGGCTGGGTGACCCAGGCCATCAAGTGTCATATTTTTGAGTATCACATCTTAATTTGGTATGTAGGATAACTGTCTCAGTGAGCCCAGATACCTGTGACCTGCTTCTTTCTTGGGCCCCAAACATGAAGAATGGGCACTCCAGGTAAGAAATATGACAGTCACGGGGCACCTGGGTGGCTCGGTGGGTTAAGCATCCGACTTCAGCTCCGGTCATGATCTAGCAGTTTGTGACTTTGAGCCCTGTGTGGGGCTCTGTGCTGACAGCTCAGAGCCTGGAACCTGCTTCAGATTCTGTGTCTCCCTCTCTTTCTGCCTCTTCTCCGCTGACACTCTGACTCTCTATGCCCTCTCAAAAATAAATAATCATTAAAAAAGAAAGAAATATGATAGTCACATGCTCCCCAGAGTTTCTTACCTCACTGCCTCTGGTCAGGGAAGAGGGCACATGTTTAGTCTTCCCTGAGCTCTGGGGCTTAATCTGAAACCTTCAGGCAAATTCTGCATCCTATTCCTCATTATATGAACATGTTTTAGGAAAAAGAAGAAAAGATTCTCTATTGTTTAAATATACATGGAAATAGGGTGCTGTAGGATAATGTAAACTTTTTCCTAGAAAAATCACTTTATTTTACAAATATGTCCCATTCCTCCTTCTGCCTTCTCTCCAAGACTGCCAAATATTCATTCAACAAATGTTAAGTATCTGCTATGTGTCAGACATGATTCATGGTCTTAGGGACACAGTAGAGAACAAACAGACAGGGTCCCTGCTCTCAGTAACTCACATTCTCATAATGATAAGAAGGTTACCACAGATTAAGCTGTTATAGTATGCAAGCATGGTGCAGATTCATTTCTACACATCATGACTCTTACACTTCATAAAGGATTAGAAAGTACACAGTTACTTCCCCAGTTTCTCTAAGGTAACACAGACTCAAATGGTGAAATAATTTGTCCCATGTCACCAGCTAGTGTTGGGGTCTCAGAGTTGAGTTATCACCTGTTTCATTCTATTGTTCAGGCTGCATGTTTTTTTTTGGCACACGGACTCTAATTGTAACAAAGTCAGTAAGATTTTCTGATCTGAAGTTGAAGGCAATCTCCTATATGTCCTATTGCATTACTACCTCAGCTTATGAGTTTTCAGGTTAATTAATATGTCTTACTCTAGGGGCACCTGGGTGGCTCAGTCCATTAAACGTCCAACTCTTGATTTCAGCTCAGGTCATGATCTTAACGTTCATAGGATCGAGCCCCACATCAGGCTCCATGCTAGGAATTGTCTCTCTCCTCCTCTCTTTGTGCCCTTCCCTGCACTCTCAAAATAAATCAATAAACTTAAAAAAATATGCCTCATTCCAGTGTGTAGGCAGGTAACACACAGAGGTATGAACAAAATCAATATTTCTTATACTTTCAAGTATTTTCTAAAATAATGTGGAGATACTCTGAAGTTGAGATCCAAGACCTAGTTTTCCTGTGTGCTAAGGAACAACTTAAGGAACATGCAAAGATTCCCCTGCATCCTTTTCTGTATCCAAGTTTCTGATTCTTTCACTCATTAATTCACTCACTCCATGAGTACTAATGGAAAGCCTATTCTCTTCTAAGCAAAGTACATCGTGGTGAGCTAGAACACACAGCCCAGCCTCATGGGAATCAGATACAGCAGAGCAAAAACAAAATTTTAGTCTAATAACAGTGTTGTAATAATATAGCCACAAACTGAAATAAGTGCTATTAAGGGAAGGACCAGATAAGGCCATGAAGATACATTTTAGAAGGAAATTACCTATTTTAGGAGAACAAGGATCCCTTCCCCAAAAAAGTCCTACTTGCCCTGACATCTGAAGGATAAATGGGACATCACCAGGTGAAGGGGGGCATCCTGGAAGTGGAGGGGGGGGTACAGCTCGCACCAGAGGAACTCTCAGAAGGGTCATGCACACACTATTGAGTGTCGGGGGTTGGATACCAGGGGTCACTGAGAAGTGGGCTTGGTCTAGACCTTCCAGGCCATTTAGAGTCAAGATGATAATTGTCAGCCAACATCCATTCCCCCTTCTCTGTCACAGTAAGACAACAAGCTGAGTTTAAGATAATTAATCTGAGGCTCCAGAGAAGCTGAACAACTTGTAATGATCACAGAATCACTCTGGGTTGGATATTTTAATTGAGATATCGACACACCATCAGATAATTCATTGAGCACTTTTATGTAGATATTTTATACTTCAGTTAAATTTTTTTTAGAAAAAAAGAGAAAAAGATATTTGCACACCATGAAATTTATCATGGTGGATTTTAGTATATTCATAAGGTTCTACAACCATCATTGCTAGATATACTTGCTCTTAAGTACTCTTCATTCTTATCAAAATTATTTTAAAATAATATTTTAATTGAGTTTATAAAATACACAATTTAATTTGCAATGAAATTTTTACATGTGCATTCATCTGTGGAACCCCTTACCACATCAAGATGCTCAGGACACCTTTAGCCACCTGGATGGCTCCCCAGGGCCTCTCCCACTTCGTATGCCCCCCAGAATGACCACTAACCATTCTTAAAGCCCCTTATAGTAGACAAAAAAAAGGCAATGACTTAGAAGGGTCAGGTGTTAATCCAACATGCTATGCAGCAAAGAGGGCTGATGAGATCCTCCCTTGCTCCCTCAAACAGGCTTCCTCCTCAGAAGTGAGTAGAAAAGTCCTGAGAGGCCTTGTCCATCTCAGAAGGGATGAAAGCAGCAACTCTTGTGGCCCTGGTGGTGTGGGCATTAGAAAATTTCATCTTAGCCCTCAAACAGTCAGTTGGTTCAGACTGAACTATCAGGAAGGGGTCATCTGGATCCTCATTAGGATCCAGGGGTAGGATGATGCTGAGGGAACTAGCACTGGCCACTAACACAATGATATTTCCTAAGGAACCTGCTGCATGTACCACTGATCACTGTGATGGCTTTGTCATGCACCAGCACAGCACCACACACATTTTCTAAACCCACATGTAACCTCCACATAAATGCAATGACAAAGTCATGCTTCCCCCAGGATCCAACTAAACCTTGTACAACTGAAAACACACTAAATTCTTTCCCTAAAAAGTTTTGTCCTGGGTAATGTTCTCAAGTATTCCTCTCTAATTCATTCAAGTGGTGATTCCTCACCCTCCTTGTGATATTCTTGATGTTGGCCTCTGCTGTCAATGGTCTATGAGGTGTAAGATTTCAAGATGCTAAGAGTACTGATGCTGGAAAGTATGAAAATCACTCATAAAATGACAAAGGATGATGTCAGAGAGTTAGATCAGAAACATCTGAAGGAGAGAAAATGAACGGGAAGAATGATGTGATAAGCCCTTTAAGAAAAAAGGATAACGAGGAGATCCAGCATCCTGAGAACATTTCTGAAGCCCTCAAATATTTTCCACTGAAAAAGAACCATTTTGGGGTTGCTTGAGTGGCTCAGTTGGTTGAGCGTCTGACTTCATTTTGGCTCATGTCATGATTCCAGGGTCAAGGGATGGAGACCCACATTGGGCTCCACAGTAAGCATGGAGCATGCACCAGATTCTCTCTCTCTCCCTCTCTGCTCCTCCACCCCTGGTCATGTGAGCTCTCAAAAGAAAATTTTCAAAAAGAACCATTTTCACAATAGTATTGTACAAGTAGGAATGGATTTCAAAACATTAAATTATAGTTGGCATATAATTTTTTTCAGAAAATTTGCATCCAAACTCTCCTACATCAACACTTGACTCAGTATGTCTTTATGCCAGGAATGTGCATATAGTTACAACTATAGCTTCAAAGTTATTATATAAAGTAAGCTAAAATACACAAGATGTTTTCAGGGCAAATTCTCAAACAGTTTTGCTTTCTTTTCTCAACCCTAGTATTAAGTTTTGGACTCCAATGATTCAAATAAAATATTAAGGAACAAAAACATGTAAGAAGTCATCCTCATCAAAAGAACAAAAAAAGAAACCAAAGACTTGTAGAAATATTTGTAAAGGACACACCTATAAGGACTGTTATCTAAATATGCCGAGTACCTTTCAAACTCAACAGTAAGAAATCAACCAACCTGATAGAAAGATGGGCAATGACTTTAACAGATGCCACAACAGAAAGATATACACATGGTAAATAAGCATATGAAAATGTGCTCTACATCATATGTCACAAGGTAGATGAAAATTAAAACAACAGGAGATACCACTACATCTGTTAGAATGGCCATAATCTAGAACACTGACTACACCAAATGCTGTTGTGGATGTTGAGCAACAGAAACTCAATCATTCCTGGGGGGAATGAAAAATGGTACAGCCATTTTGAAGAGAGTTGGGTGGTTCTTACAAAACTCTTATCCTATGATCCAGTAATTGTGCTCCTCCGTATTTGTCCACAAAGGTGAAAACTTTTACCCACAAAACCCTGAACATGGATGACTAGAGGAGTTTTAATAACAATTTCCAACAGTAGGAAGTAACCAACGTGTCTGTCAGTAGGTGAATGGATAAGAAAACCGTGGTACATTCAGACAATGGATTATTATTCAGGGCTATAATAAAAGAAGGTATCAAGCTATGAAAAGACATGGAGGAAAACCTAAACAGATGTTATTAGGGGGAAGAAGCCAATCTGGAAAGGCTACATACACTATGATTCCAACTCTATGACATTCTAGAAAAGGCAAGATGATGGAGACAGTAAAAGGTCAGTGACTGTCAGGGCATAGGGCAGAGGGAGGGGGGGAGATGAATAGGTGCAGCACACAGAATGTTTAGGGCAGTGAAACCAGTGGGTATGATACTATAATGGTGGATACATGTAATCAAAAATTTGTCCAGTTCCACAGAATGCACAACCCAAGAGTGAACCCAAATGAAAACCATGGTATGTCACAGGTTCCTAGTGTCAAAGACATATCCTGTGTGGGACACCACCCAGGAGTCAGAAGGTGGGGATGGTGTGGATTTTTGGTAATGGACCTTCTCTAGGCTGCTTCTTTGGTTCTAGGGACTCTTCTTTGGCATGCCTTTCAACCCACTGGAACCAATTAGGATTGCAAGCTTTAAAAAAGGACTGGTCTTCTGTAACACTGCAAAGACTCATTATTCCTTAGGATATGAGGAAAAATCACCCAATAATGGGACATTAAGCTTCAGTATAAACTTTCTGTTATATCTCTTCTGCAGGAAAAAGGGAAAATGGACTGCTCTTTGGGAGTGAAGGGAGCAGGAGGAGCCAATGTCTAGGCCTGAATGGCCCTAAGTCAAGACCCCGATCTAAGGACCACTTGCAGAATATGTTTGGCCACTAACCAGGTTGATGAACTCCCTCCTGATATATTGGATGATTGTCTAAACATGCCTCCTCTGAAGAAATACAGCTTGCTGGAGGAAACACAGGCCATCCCTAACAAAGGGGATGCTGACACTCTTTGTTCCTCCTTATAGACTCAGGTTCCTCTAGCTCTAAGTGGAAGCTTCTCCTTCGTTCATTTCCCAGGTTAATGGCTATGATAATTGGAGCCAGTTATCTCTGGTGAATCTAACTTGGGACAGGGACTTTAAGGAATATTTTCAGGCAGCTGCCAAAACTCCTTTTGTTTCACGGAAGTTCCCTGTCTTCTCTGGCCAGATTTGGACTGCCCGTTTCCCCTTGCTGGTGGGGAGAAAACATCTGCATCTGGTTATCTGTCTGAGATGACAGGCTTTAGGACCAGAAAAGCTCTTTCTCTGCCCTCTAGGCTTTGACTTGCCTCCAGCCTTCCTGGCAGCAGGAAGATAACCTCCCATCTTTGCCTTCCCCTCCCCATCCTCCTGTTTCTGTACCACCTTGGATATTGCCTGCATAACTGGTTCCTATATCATCCTGGGTGCCTCTGGCACCATTGGCTCCTCCTGCTCCCTTCACTGTCAAAGAACAAAGAGCACCACCTTGGACTTACACTGCCCACTTCAGATTCCCCACCAATATCCTGGTCAAATAAGTGGTCAAATAAGCTGTTTTCTCTGTTGCAATTTGTTAGCAAAGGGAAGACTTGAAATGATGGTTAATTTCGTGTCTCAGAGTTTTCATGAGTAAATGTTAAGACAGCTATCAAGAGCTTTGGTAACCTGAAAGTTTGAAGTTTTGCTAAGTTAAATGATAAAATGGGTTGAATTCATTGGTATCTAAGTATTTTCCAAATGAGATAAAATACTAAAGCAATGATTACTGAAGGTAGTTTTGTGCTTTTGGTTTCTTATTTCATAGAACCTAAGGATACTTGGATTTGTTGGTAAATATTCTATGTGCTTTATGGAAAGATGGTACTATGGAAAAACCCATGTTTTAAAATTTCAGATCCAGAAGAATTCTGATGTAACAGACAATTCACAATTGGCCACTACTTAGTTTTCACTGGAGACTAAGGTTTCTAAGAGTTAAAATTCTTCTGCTAAATGTAATTAAGATTCATGGAAATATGGAAAGCAACTCTGAATTTTAAAAAAGGTTGTAAAAGTTTCATAAAGGGAAATCTTTCGAAAGCAATTTTATGTGCTGTCAGAACAAAGTTGAAATAAATGGATTTTAAAAAGTACACTGGTAGAAGATTGAAATTCTTTTCTCTCTGTTAAAGAAGACAAAGGTTTCTTGGATTGTTGGTCAGCTCTTGATGAAAAAAATGTAAACAAGGTTGTTTTTTTCTTCTCTTTTGTCTCCATAGAGAACCAAAGTTTCTATGTTTTGTCTTTATCAGGTCCTTGGTTGCTTAAAAAAGGTTAAAACTTCGCAATATTAAAGGAGCTAAGTTTTACTCACAGCTATATAACCCTACATATTTGCCTTTAAAATCTTATTGGCACATTGGTTAAATAAATAATTGTTTCAAGTTTTATAATGATCCATAATCCTATTTAGACATGTACTTTAAAACTTTGAGGCTTTTAACAAGCTTCCTTAAGATTTGGTTTGTAAATGAAGTCTTTTTGACTAATTAGGCTTGTTTATTTGGTATGTTAAATTACATGGAAAGAACTGTCAAACAAATAATGATGAACTTTAAGTTGTATTGCTTGGGTTAATGTTGTCACTGTTCAAATATATAAATGAAATTCCTGAAGTTTTAATATGTTTTGATAATAAAGTCATCACTTGATATTCTAATTATTGAAGTGTTCAGTGTCACAAAAATAACTGGATTTTCTTGTCAACTGCATTGCAGTCTTTTGTCATTTGCAAAATGAGTTTCATCTTCAACAAGGTTCATAAAAAGAACTTTAAAAAAATACAGGTTTTTGATATCTTTAAAATCATAAAAATGAAATGGACAAGATTTCTAGAACTAAAAAGTTTAATTCAAACTGAACAAAAGATTAGTAACATGACACTAAGTGAGCTGAAAAAAAAAATATGATTTTTATGACTTTTGTTTGAACCATTACTGGTTCTCTCATGTTTGCTCTTCCAGACTGGGAAGAGCTCAATCAGGCTCCAGGGTGAGCATGGGGCCTTCTTGGGGTTCTCCCTCCTGCCCCACCTCTGCCTCTGCCCCTTTCCAAAACTTGTGTTCTCTCTCTTTAAAATAAAATTAAAAAAAATCTCAGTACAGTTCTTCCTGCCCACAGGTCCTGTTCCTGCGTTATAATAAAATCACCTTTTTGCACCAAAAACACCTCAAGAATTCTTAGCCATTCACTCTCTCAAACCCAAACCTTCAAAATTTTTTTCACATTTCATCAAAAGCTTGTATGAACTTTGAAAATTAGTAATGGGAAACCTTATAAAATGGACACAGAATGTTATGGTAGGGGCAGCTCTCCCACCCAACCATGGCAAGTTGATTGTAGACACAATAGGAAGAGAAGGACTTGACCTTACAAAGACTTGACATTGCATGTGGATACTAATCTACTACTCTAGCCAGAGGGAAGAAACTCTTTCCTCACCACCGCCATCTCTGCAACAGCTCAGACAATGAGAAGCCACCACATTTCAAACCTCCATTTTACTCCAATGGACTTTTAATCAGCCTTTCTTACTTACCCCTTTCTCCTTAAAAAAGCTTGCCCGTCCTTTATTTTCTGTACTTGCTTATGGTTTTGTGACAGCTTGTGTGTCCCAGATTACAGTTCTCTTTCATTCCTGAGTAAAACCATCTTCTTCTGGTAAAATAACTGGCAGTTTCTATTTTTAAGGTTAACATTTCTTGGTGATCAGAAATGGGCTCCAGAGAAGACCCCAACTACTCCAGAGCTGGCTAGCTAACAGGTACAGTATCCATGGAGCTGTTTGAGCTGCTTTCTTGCCCACCTGGGCTTTTCTCCTGGATTTCAAGCTCCGCACCTCCTGTCTCACTTCTCCAGGATTTGGGAACTATTTATGATTAAAAAAAAATGTATCTCAGAGGGTACTCATTTGGCCTTCAGTCTAAAGGAACTGCACCAGCCTTTGGTCTAATTTCTGTTTTGAATGAGACAGCTCCTAATGGAACTGGGCTAGCCCTCAGTCTAAGTCCTTTTCTTTTTTTTTTAATTGTTTTAACTTATGTTTAGTTATTTTTGACAGACAGAAAGAGACAGAGCACAAGTGGTTGAGGGGCAGAGAGAGAAGGAGACACAGAATCCTAAGCAGGCTCCAGGCTCTGAGCTATCAGCAGAGAGCCGGATGTGGGGCTTGAACACACAAACCGTGAGATCATGACCTGACCTGAAGCCAGATGCTTAACTGACTGAGCCACCCAGGCACCCCAGTCTGAGTCTTTTTCAAAATCAGACCTTTCCAGTTGGAATGGTGCCAGGTGGGATTGTGAAGACCTTTGTTCTTATTCCCCTTTGCAACAGGGCTGTTCCCATTGGAACTCTGCCTGTTGGAACTGTGCTAACCTCAGTCTGTGATCTGTTTGGGGCTTGACTGTTCTCTCTGGAACTGTGCTGGCCTTTGGTCTGATTCCTTCTAGAAACAGGATGTCCCTGAAAACCTTTTAAGAAATGGGATCCTAGACATCAAAATGGTTTGAGGGCATCCTGCCTACTGGGACTCTGGATGGTTTTATGTTTAAAAACTATGGTCCCTCTATGTATGCACACTGATAAATAAATAGACCGACTTAACCAGAAATAATGTAGAACTTCAATGTCCATGATGGGGAGCTTTTGGTCATCTCCAACCTAATTTTCTCAAAGCTAAACTGGACAACCATGGTCCTAAAAATGACAAAACTGAATGGGATGCCTATTTGAAGCTTCCAAATCTATCAAGAATCAAAAATTACATCTCTCTAAATACAACTTACAAACTAAATGATGCAAGCATAGATTAAAAAGACAAAAAGGGGCTTCTGAGTCCTCTTCTTCCCTTCCCCCACCTTCTCTGTCTACAGAAGGGAGACAACCACCTTGTGTTCAGGCCACACCTCAGACCCTGCCTCTGGTGCCCATCTTCCTCTGTCTGACATAATGTGTAAGGCCATGACTAAGGCCTCAGATTTTTCTTAAGGCTCCTTTCCTGTTTGTTTGTTTGTTTGTTTTGTTTCGTTTTTATCTAGGTTGTAATGCCCCTGATTGGCAGCTCCTAAGAGCTCCTCCTGGGTCCCTTCCAGGCCAACAGCCAATTTTTGCAGCTTCCTCTGAATATCTGGGGCCAATTGAGTAACAAATTTGTCGTTTAAAATCATCTCAGCCTCAGGGGTGCCAGCAGAAATAGATATATATTTAATGAGAGCCTCCCTCAACCTCTCCAGGAAGGCCTTCAGGCTCCTATTTTGTGTCTGTAAAGTAGAGGCTAATTTCATATAATTTAAGGGCTTAACCTTAGACCTCCTTAATTTCTCTAAAGCACAAGCTTGGAAGTGGTGGCAATACCATTTCTTAATGGGATGGTCACAGTCCCATTTAGGATCTTGGGATATAATTACCTGGGTCCCAGTAGGAAACTGGACATTCCCTATAGGACCTCCAGCCCCTGATAATTACTGAACTGTCTTTATTTTATTCTTTCAGAATTTATGGATCAAAATCATCCCAACGTTTCAGAATGCATTCCAAATGAGTATTGGCTTTGTTTGGGGAGTTGCCCATCTATAGGAAAAGGGGGCAGAGGCATCCCTTATCTTAATTTTCCATAGCTGGCCAAGAGAATCCTCATGTTCTGACCCTGATAGTTGGACAGGAGAAGAAGTCTTATCTCCTGGTCCTGCATTTTGGCTGGCTATTCAACTGGCAGCCAAAAGCTTTGTCAATCTCATGAGGTGCTGGGAGCAGTCACTCTTATCCAGGCTTGACTCTACCTCTGAGAGGTGACCTTGTCTTCCCTGATTTCTCCTATTCCTCCATTTTCCTCCTGCAGGACTTTGGGGGTATCGACTGTGACCAAGCAAGACTTGCCTGGTTGTAGAAGGATGCACTAATTTTATTTTGGCCCAACAGTAATCATCTTTACAAATATATTTTAAAAGGCTTATGAAAACCATTTTTTGTGAGGACAAAATTGACTGTTGAGAGGGCTAAAAGGGCCAAAGTAGAGGTCTATTCCCTTGCTTTTTTCAGCAGTGCCCACAGAAATATGTTCCAGCTATGTGGATATCCATTTTAGAGTATCTAGGCTGTTAGAAATTGGCATAAACTGGACTAAGTGTAGCAAAATGACTCCTATGTATTCCAGTAAAAGCCATTTATGTATTATAGTCATCTATCCCTTAAATGGCACAGACATCCATTCCTGTGCTAAAGAGAAACAACACAAATGTGGAGCATTTGGTTTCTGGCAGCAAGGACATCATCATCATCTCTCCAGCCTTTGGATCAAAGGAGGAGAAATTTCAACCAAAGCTTGAGTAAAACAACTCAAAAGAGCATGCTGTCCACCCTTTTGGTTAAAATCGTATTTTTCCCATGTTTTTGGACAGACAAAATTGGAAAAAACAACCCTTCGTTTACCTTTTTTTTTAAATCAAAAGAATACCAACAATCCAAGAAACCTTTGCCTTTTTAACAGAGTAGGGCAGAATTTTAATCTTATACCAGTGTACTTTAAAAATTTTTTTTTCAAAGTTTTTTATTTATTTTTGGCACAGAGAGAGACAGAGCATGAACGGGGGAGGGGCAGAGAGAGAGGGAGACACAGAATCGGAAACAGGCTCCAGGCTCTGAGCCATCAGCCCAGAGCCTGACGCGGGGCTCAAACTCACGGACCGCGAGATCGTGACCTGGCTGAAGTCGGACGCTTAGCCGATTGCGCCACCCAGGCGCCCCACCAGTGTACTTTTAAAATCCATTTATTTTAACCTTAGTCTGTCCTGACCACATATAAAATTTCTTTCCAAAGATTTCCTTTCACAAACCTCTACAAGGCTTTCCTTGCTTTCAGATTGTGACCTAAGCCCCTTTTCTCCAAACAACCAGTCTCATTTTGGACAAAATTACTTTCTTTTACCTTCAACAAAAATGTGTTCCCATTGTTTATGTCTTTCTTACATATCTCCTACTTTTCTATATAGTAAATTTCCTTATTTTTATCAGTATTAATTGCATTTAGCAGAATTTTAACTCTTAGAAAACTTAGTCTCCAGTGAAAACTAAGCAGTAACCAATTGTGAATGGTTACAGCAGAATTCTTTAGATGGCAAATTTATCAATTAAGCAAAATCATGTTTTCCAAAAGATCCAAATATCGTTTGTTTCTGTGCAATAAGAAGTCAAAAGCACAAACCTATGTTTAGCAATCAATGTTGTGGCATGTTATCTCATTTGGAAAAGACCTAGATGTCCAATGAATTCAATTTCAATTTATCATCCAAGCAAAACTTACAAGTTTCAGGTTGTCAAAGACTTTGAAAGCTATCTTAACAATTACCCACGAAAACTTTGAGAAAGAATTAACCATCATTTTAAGTCATTTTTGCTAGCAAATTGCAACAGAGACAGCATGAGCTTATTTGACCTTTAGTAAACCTAGATAGAATAAAAAGTTTTCTATTTAATGCCAATAACTCTATTTTTAATTAAACCAATAAACTTACATTAGTTTAAATATTACGTTTCTCTTGCATCCGCTTAAAAGGCAATCAACTTGTTCCCTATTGTCAGTTTTTACCTGGGACACTGGTAGGGAGCTCTGAAGTGGGTGTCCCAAGGGAGTGCTCTTTGCTCCCTGACATCAGAGGGTGGGAGGAGGAGCCAATGGTGCCCCAGGCACTGAGCATGGTATAGGAACCAGTTTTGTAGGTCCTACCCAAGGTGATACATAAACAGGAGGGGGAGAGGAAGGCAGAAGAGGTGAGATTCAGCCTAAAAGCCTGAAGGCAGATAAAAGCCCAGAGAGAAAAGAGAGATGTCTCCTGGTCCTAAAGCCTGTCAACTTGGACAGATGAGCAGACGCCAGATTTTGTCCACTAACAAGTAGAATTAGGCACTCCATGCCAGGCTAGAGAAGAGAGGGATCTTCCCTGAAACAAAAGGAGTTTTAGCAGCTGCTTGAAAATATTCCTTAAAGTATCCATCCCGAGGTAGACTAACTAGAGACAGTTGGCTCTAATCATCATAATCATTGACCCAGGAAATGAACGAGGGAGAAGCCCCCACATACAGTTAGAGTCGCTGTAATGTATTAGGAAAAACAGAGAAAGAGTGTTAGAGTCCCCTTTGTTAGGGATGGCCTGTATTGTTGTTATTGTTTCCCAGCAATCTGGGTTAGGCTTTGGAATACTTCTATATATTGATCTGGGTTGTCTGCAAATTTTCCCAGGTACTTTTTATTTGCTTAGAATCTTTCAAGGAAAATGGAACCTTCATGGGATCAAATTCACCATGAAGCATTTTAGTCAATAGATACATTGAATGTGCCTTCCTTTTAAGGGGATGACTTTTCATCTCTGATAATCCTGGATAAGGAGGGCATGAGGGTCTATTATGTGGCTTTTCCTGAGAAGAGCCCTCAGAGGACAAGCCTGCAAGAACTTGCTTTCCCTGCTCCTGTTAAGGGCCAGAAGTTTGGCACCTAACTTACAACTCTTACATGAGGAAATTTTAACCATTTACCCTCTCTTTTACAATATAGATCTAACTTTAAGATAGTACTGACTGAATGTCTCCCTCAGGAGGCCAGGAATCTCCATCCTCCAGGAGATATTTCAGGCTCCTCTTAGCATTGGCAGGTCCAGTATCAAGCCCTGACCTGGATAAGACTCCCAGGGAAGTCTGACACCGCCTTCAGCTGTATGAAGTCACTCACCATGGAATCGTAGATTGGGATTCAACACTCACTTGAGTCCCTTGGTCAGGTCAGAACCTTTCCACTGTCTGTCTCATTCACACACAGTCATAGAGTGACTCCAACCTGCTGCCTAGTGCCCAGCACCTTAGAATTGTGGCTTCACTCCTTATTCCTTATGGAACTACTCAGGTAACTCTGGGAGGTGATCAGGCTCCCCTTCTGTCTCTTAGGGGCAGGTCTACCAAAATGAACCTGGGTTTTACCAGTCTGACCACTGGCGCTCCCTGAGCTGGTTCCTGGGCCTCACTGGTTCTGTTGTGCATCTGGGGTCCTTGCCCCAGTGCGTCGGGAGGGGCTAGTCTCCTATGAATCAAGTGGTCTGCTGGCACCAGGTGAGGTCACTTCTCCTGGTGCTCCGAGGTTCATACCCCAGTGGTAAACGAAGTGTGAATGCACCATCCTTGAATCCTGGAAGCAAGCCTCTAAGAAATATAGCAGGATTCTCGCACAGAGAAACAGGACACTGAGGCTTTCTTTGTCCAGGAAGCAACTTTATTTGTTGTGCTTGCACAGGCTCAGTGGGCTTGTACCTGAAAAACAGAGCCCTGAGTGCAGCAGGGTATAAGAGTTATGTCAGAGTTATTCATATGTGTATGGGAGTTCATTGGGCCATACTGCCTTCCTTTGTTTTGAGAAGCCCTCTCCCACATTCCCATATCCCATACCAGATAGATACCAGAGAGATACCACCTATCCCATTACATCACTATTACAGTATCTTTGACTGTAGTCCTTATGCTCTGCTTTTTATTCCCATGACTTACTCAATTCACAACTGGAGGCTATATCTCCCTCTCCCCTTCTCCCATTTTGTACCCCCTGGCCATCTGGCAATCATCATTTTATTCTCTGTATTTATAGTTCTGATTCTGCTTGTTTTCTTATTAATTTTTTTTAGATTCCATTTATGAGTGCAATCATATGGTATTTGTCCTTCTCAGGACAAATAAGTGACTTATTTCACTTAGTATAATGCTCTCTGGGTCCTTTCCTGTTGTCTCAAATGTCATGATCTCACACTTTTTAAAGCTGTATGATATTTCATCATATATGTATGCCACTTTTTCCTTATCCATTCATCTACTAATGGGCACTAAGGTTGATTCCATATCTTGGCTATTGTAAACAGTGCTGCAATAAACATAAGGGTGTGTGTATCTTTTCTAGTTAGTGTTTTCCTTTTCCCTGGGTAAATATCAATAGTGGTACTATTGGGCCATATGGTATTTCTATTTTTAATTTTTTGTGCAAATACCATACTGTTTTCCCCAGTGGTTGTACCAATTTACATTCCCAACAACAGTGCACAAGGTTCTTCTTTCTCCACATCCTCACCAACACTTGGTTTTTTGTGTTCTTGATTTTAGCCATTCTAACAGGCATGAGGTGATATCACATTGCAGTTTTGATTTGCATTTCCCTGATGATGAGTGATGTTGAGCATCTTATCTTTTCATGTGTCTGTTGGCCATCTATATTACTTCTTTGGAAAAATGTCTTTTCAGGTCCTCTGTCCATTTCTTAATTGGATTGTATTTTTGGTGTTGAGTTGTAGGAGTTCTTTTTGTATTTTAGATAGTAACTCCTATCAGATATTTCATTTGCAAATACCTTCTCCCATTCAGTAGGTTTTGTTTTGTTTTGTTGATGATATTCTTTGCTGTGCAAAAGCTCTTTATGAGAGGTGAAAGACCTGTGTTCTGAAAATTATAAAACACTGATGAAACTGAAGATAACACAAATGGAATGATGTTCCATGCTGATGGATTAGAATAATGAGCATTGTTGTGATGTCCATATTACCCAAAGCAATCTACAGATTCAATGCAATCCCTATCTTAATAACAAAAGCATTTTTTTTTCAAAACTAGGATAATCCAAAAATATGTATGGAACAACAGAAAAACTCAAATATCCAAAGCAATAATGAGAAAGAAGACAAAGCTGGAGACAGCACAATCCCAGATTTGAAAATATACTATAAGGCGTAGTAATGAAAAGAGCATGGCACTAGATGAAAAACAGACACATAGATCAATGGAACAGAATAGAGACCCCAGAAATAAACCCACATGTAGATGATCAATTAATCTATGACAAAGGAGACAAGGACATACAATAGGGAAAGGATAGTCTTTTCAATATATTCTGCTGGGAAAAGTAGACAGCTACATATAAAAGAATTAAACTGGACTACTTTTAACACTATACACAAAAATAAACTCAAAATTGCTTACAGCCCTAAATCCAAACAAAATCCTAGAATTAAACACAGTAATTTCTCTGACATCTGTTAAGCAACATATTTCTAGATACGTCTCCTAAGGTAAAGGAATCAAAAGCAAAAATAAGCTATTGGAAATTCATCAAAATAAACAGACCCCAAGTATTTTATGTGCATAAGACTAAAGCTGAATTTCAAACTAGAGTTAAAGCATTTCCTAAAGTGACTGAGGACCCCTATATGTTTGCTGAAGAATTTAACATACTTATTCCAACTTACCAACCTGGTTTCTAAGATTTTTATCAGTAGGTTTACATGCTTGTTGCTGAAAGGTAGGCCAAATATTCCTTGAAACTCACCCACTGGGAACACCCTGAACAAGATTTACAGAAACGGAGAAACTTCTCCGGGTGGGGCCAAGATGGCAGAGCAGCATGGAGTTTCCTGGCTTCTCTCATCCTTGAAATGCAGCTAGGTCAGCACCAAACCACTATGCACACCTAGGAAATTGATCTTGTTATTAACACAACAATGTGCATGATTTGAGCTACGGAATTTGGCAGGTATGAGTGCAGAGAGGTGAAGTGGGGGACAGTGAAACCATAGAGGGTAGGGAGCTGTTTTGGGGGAGAGAGGACAGAGAAACTGGAGGAGAGTGTGGTGCACTGGGAGAGTATAGGAAAAACACTCTCCCAAAAGCAGCTGAAGAGAAAGAGAAAGAGTGTAAACACCCACGAGGGACTGAACAAGAAATCTGTTCCTCAAAATAATTGATGGGGAGAAAAGAGAGGGTTTCAATACTATTATGACTCTATAAAAACAGGGGAGCACAGAGCCCAATACCTGGTAGGAAGAATGAATCCCCAGGAGCAGAAAATGAGGTCTGAGGGGTCTGTGGGCCACATGGGGAGAAGTGGTTCCCCTGCTTGGAGGGCATTTGGTAGAGGCCATACAGCCTCTCCACAGGCAAAGGTCCCAGCAGACCCCAGAGAGCAGCCATGTTTGCTGGTATTAGAACAAAAATGTCAGAGTATGGTGAAACCTGGTACCAGTGATGTGTTGTGATGTGCCATAATCTCTGAAACTTTGCCACTGCAAGGAGAGCATGAACATTTTCTGGGGCAGGCAGGCACCTGGCCATTGCTCAACAAGACTTCCCCAGATGGTTGGAGCAGGTCCAAGCTGCAGAGTTCTCAGAAGTGAGGGGTTTGGAAACACAGCCTCATCTGAGATAAAATTCAAGAGGGAGGTGCTGCCTGGCAGGCTGACAGCTTGGACACAGACAGTGTAGAAGCAGAGAGTGGACAGACTCCTCAGACAAAGGAGGGGTGCTTAAATGTGGTTGGGTGAGAACACAGAGTTCCTGTGCCAGAAACTAGGAAGATGAATGATGCCGTTTTCACCTCTCGCATGCATGTGCATACATCTGAAAAATAGGAGTCCCACAAGATGAAGAGAGAGAAAAAGCTGCAGAAGGTTTATGTAAGCAAATTATAATGGAAAACTTTCCTAATCTGGGGAAGGACACAGACATCAAAATCAAAGAAGCACAGAGTACTCCCATTAGATTCAACAAAGACTGACCATCAACAAGGCATATCACAGTCAAATTTAAAAAAATACATAGAAAAGGAAAGAATTATGAAAGAAGCAAGGAAAAAAGTCCTTAACCTACCAGTGAAGACAGATCAGGTTGGCATCAGACCTATACACAGAAACCTGGCAGTCCAGAAAGGAGTGGCAGAATATATTCAACGTGCTGAATCAGAGAAATATGCAGCCAAGAACTCTTTATCCAGCAAGGTTGTCATTCAAAATAAAGGAGAAATAAAGTGTTTCCCAGACAAACAAAAACTAAAGGAGTTTGTGACCACTATACCGGCCTTGCAAGAAATGTTACTGGGGACTCCCCGAGGGGAGAAAAGATGGAACAAAACAAAAAAGACCAAAAGAAAAAAAGACTAGAAGGGACCAGAGAACACCACCAGAAAGTCCAACTCTACAGGCAACACAACGGCACTAAATTCGTATCTTTCAGTACTCACTCGAAATGTCAATGGATTAAACGCTCCAATCAAAAGATGTAGGGTATCAGAATGGATATGAAAACAAGATCCATCTATATGCTGTTTACAAGACACCCATTTTAGACCTAAAGACACCTCAGATTGAAAGTAAGGGGAGGATTGGTGCCTGGGTGGTTCAGTCTGTTGAGTGTCTGACTTCAGCTCAGGTCATGATCTTGCAGCTCACAAGTTCGAGACCTGCATTGGGGTCTGTGCTGACAGCTCAGAGCCTGGAGCCTGCTTTGGATTCTGTGTCTCCCTCTCTCTCTCTGCCCCTCCCTGGCTCATGTTCTCTTTCTCTCTCTTTCTCAAGAATAAATAAACCTTTTTTTTTTTTTTTTAAGAAAGCAAGTAAGGGGATGGAGAATGATCTATCATGCTAATGGTTGCTGAAAGAAAGCCAGAGTAGCCATACTGATATCAGACAAACTATATTTTAAAATAAACACTGTAAGAAGAGATGAAGAAAGGCATGATATCATAACTAAGGGCTCTGCCCACCAAGTAGAGCTAACAAATGTAAGCATTTATGCCCCCAACGTGATAACACCCAAATACATAAATCAATTAACCACAAACATAAGAAACTCCTTGATAATAATACCATAATAGTAGGGGACTTCCACACCCCACTTAGAGGAGTGGACCAATCATCTAAGTAGAAAATCAACTGGTAACAATGGCTTTGAATGACACACTGGACCAGATGGATTTAACAGATATATTCAGAACATTTCTTCCTAAAGCAGAAGAATACACATTCTTCTTGAGTGCACATGGAACATTCTCTAGAACAGAAAACACACTGGGTCACAAATCAGCCCTTAACAAGTACAAAAAGATCAAAATCATACCATGCATAATTTTAGATCACAATGCTATGAATCTCAAAATAAACCACAAGATAAAATTTTGAAAGACCATGAAAACTTTGATTAAATAACATCCTACTAAAGAATAAATGGGCTAACCAAGAAATTAAAGAGGAAATTAAAAAGTACATGGAAGCCAATGAAAATGATAACATGACAGCCCCAATCCTCTGGGATGCTGCAAAGGTGTTCATAAGAGGGAAGTATATAGCAATCCAGGCCAGCCTAAAGAAAGAAGAAAGGTCTCAAATACACAGTCTAACCTTACACCTTAAAGAGCTGGAGAAAGAACAGAAAATACAGGCCAAAACATGCATAAAAAGGGAAATAGTAAAGATTACAGGAGGAACCAATGATATCAAAATCAAGAAAACAATAGAACAGATCAATGAAACCAGGAGCTGGTTCTTTGAAAGAAGTAACAAAATTGATAAACCCCTAGCCAGATTGATCACAACAAAAAAGAAAGGGTCCAAATAAATAAAATTAAGAAAGAAAGAGGAGAGATCACAATGAACACTGCAGAAATAAAAAAGTCTTAAGAGAATATTACAAGCAATTATATGTCATTTAATTGGGCAATCTGGAAGAAATGGAGAAATTCCTAGAAACTTATAAGCTACCAAAAATGAAATAGGAGGAAATAGAAAATTTGAACAGGCCCATTACCAGTAAAGAAAGTGAATTATTAATCAAATATCTCCCCAAAACAAGAGTTCAGGGCCAGATGGCTTTCCATGGGAAATATACCAAATATTTAAAGAAAAGTTAAACCTATTCTCTTGAAGCTTTTCCAAAAAATAGAAATTGAAGGCAAGCTACCAAACTCATTCTACAAAGCCAGCATAACTTTGATTCCAAAACCAGACAAAGACCCCATTTAAAAGAAGAACTACAGACCAATTTTCCTGATGACCATGGATGCAAAAATACTCAACAAGATACTAGCCAACCAGATCCAACAATATATTAAAGAAGTATTCCTCATAATCAAGAGATTATAGAGTGCTTCATAGTTTGAGTTCTAGGGAAAACTAGATGTAACTTGATTCGGATTTCATTCTGTGTGCTGGTTCACCTATTCAATTTTTTTTCCCTTTTGTGGTGGTATTTCTAGATCTTATGATGAACATGAGCACTTCTGAGTCTTCCAAGCCAGGACTATATTTGGCTGCCTTCCTGGCTTTCAAAGTAAAGCACACATGTTGTTAGTACGTCTTCCATCTAGAGTTTAAAGAAGGATTCCTTATAAGTGTTAGTGCCTATAAATCCTGCAATTTTGAGTGAGGGCTTCAGCAGAAGGGCACTAATACCTAATTCTACAGTTTACTGTTTTCAGAAGCCTGAAGAAAGGACATTAGTTTCTTGAGTTCCAATTTCCTTGTTCACCAAGAACAAAATTTCAAACCTCATACCAATGTTTTAAGAATTAGTCACATTTTGTATATGTACCATTTCTTGACCCAGAGGATTTATTTAGTACATATTGAATGAATTAAAGACCTGGCAGGGGGCAGTGCTTTAATGGGATTTCATTCCCTCTGTCCCTTTCCTTTCTATTTATGTCACAGCCTTCCACTTACCTACCTCTTGTTACAAAGCTGACTCAAACAAACAGCTGCTGATTGTCCTGGGCAGAAGAGAAGGCTCACACTTTCACCGGTTACTCATAAACCTCCTCTGGTGACCATTCCCATAGTGCCTCAGGCTGAGTCCTCATGGCTCCCTGAAAATTGCCTGTTTGTTGCACCTGTTCACCACAGGCTGCTGAACTTGTTCAAATAGCACTTTTACATCTATCTGCAAAAATCTGCCACATGTTGGGGATCCTTTCTCCCAGCCAAGTGCCTGCCCAGCCTATTGGGCAAATGTGTGCCTTAGAAGGTCACTCATACAGTTTCTCACCATGTGCATTCTGCCAGCTGGCTATTCTGTTCCCCCCTATTCTGTCCACTCCTGACAAGTCCCTATTTTCTCCTGAAAACTAAAAACCTTCCTTAAAATAACAAGTGTACAGCATGCTTATTGTTCAAAGTGTAAGAGGTTTACATTATTTTAAAGGTGAAAAATTCCTTTATTAAGTATTAAAAAATACTTTCCATAACCAACCATTCTTGCTAAAAGAGGCAGGTCTAAAGAAATGACCCATCCAGGGGCACCTAGTGTACACAGGTCCACAAATATCTCTTAGCCAACTTTATTGATCCAGTAACATTTTAAAGCAAATGTAAACTTTTCAAGAGAAAAAGAAAAAACATTTTTCTTTTTTTTTATTTTTATTTTTTTTTATTTTTTATTTTTGGGACAGAGAGAGACAGAGCATGAACGGGGGAGGGACAGAGAGAGAGGGAGACACAGAATCGGAAACAGGCCCCAGGCTCCGAGCCATCAGCCCAGAGCCCGACACGGGGCTCGAACTCACGGACCGTGAGATCGTGACCTGGCTGAAGTCGGACGCTTAACCGACTGCGCCACCCAGGCGCCCCGAAAAAACATTTTTCTTAACAAAAAAATATATATAGTGGCACAAGAATTATTTTATTCTTTTTGATTCACATTTATCAAGAAAAAGCGAGAATAAATTTTTCTCCTATTGGAAAATGAGGTAAAATTGAATTAAAAAGTGGTGAAACATGGGAAACTTGTAGACCAGGAATAAGTCAAAGCGACCATAAAAAGTGACCTTTTTATGTACTGGCATAAAAAGAGGACTATGACATAACTCATCACTGGGTGAAGGGACACTGGATAATTTATACATAAACAGACGTGAGAATGTTTATACTCTGCTTTATAACAAGAATACTTAAGGAATGTAATCAAGTATTACATTGGTACTCTGTAGGAAATATGGGGACTTTAAGATGGATTGTTTGTTTAGTTTTACCTGAGTCAGGAAAAGTTTCATAGAGGAGGCGATAATGAATATTGAAAAATAGCTACCAGTTCACCACTATGTGGTTGGAGGAGGTAGAGCATAATCCAATACAGTTTCTTGGTTTAAACCTTTTCCTGGAACTTCAGAGACCACAGAAACAGACATTAAAGCCCTAGGGACTAAATTACAGGAGACAATAGTAATAATAATAAATAGTAAAAATTCAAGAGTATGTAACCAGAGACTATAGAGAAAAAGGTAACTCTCTTGCTTAATACTGACAATTTATGAGCACTTTTTGAAGAAAACTAAAAGCACTGTTAAATCCATCACTAATATAGACCAGAGCTTTCAACTGTCAATCATGGTTACAATCACATAAATGCATTTACTAAATTCACTTAAAAATATTGATAAATAATTGAAGTATGGAAAGTATGTTACCTTGGTAGGAAGAAAGAATATTTAGTAATGATGTTGTGTGTATTCTGAATAGATGTATCATGTAATTGTGATGCATTGTTAGTAATTACCTCTTAGAGCACATGCAAATATGAATGGAGATTTTTACCATGTTGGAAATGGGAAGTAAACACTATAAAATACCAAAATTTTTTGTTACAACCTTTATAATGCCATCACTTGATAGGTTTTTAATAGGATTTCCCTATTGTGTCTTCCCCCATTTCCCTTCTCTTCTTGAAGACATGCTAAAACACAGCCTTCCAGAAGGAATTCATAATACACTAATGACAGAATCAGTCTGCAAAAATATCCCAATAACTAGAGCAATGACCTAAAGCTAAGATGATGAGACTGAACAGTGAAAAATAATTTATACAAAAACAAAATTCAAAGGCAGACAGAAGACCTTATTTAAAACAATTTGCTACAAAATGATCTGGGCATGGAAAGTGACTACCAATCCAAAGCACCTGTTTCCTGGGACAGGGTGGGGACGGGGAGAGAGAAAAATCACTAGCTTCATTAATGGAAGAAGCCTCATTTCCACCTCAAATACTACCAATCTTTCCAGGCCAGACCACATGTAGACTATGGCATTCATTTAAGGACCAAGTGGCAAAATGAGAGCCTGTCCACTGGTGAGCACACTGGAGGATGCAACTTCTTAAAATCATACCACACAAGCAAGAACTTAAAAAATCAACAATTTTTAATTAATCCCCCCCCAATGAGTTACAGTTACACCTAGTTTCATAATCTTTCAACAGGTAACTTGAGAATAGGTCAGGCTGTTCCATATTTACCCAGGACAAGAAGAGAAACTCAAGACAGACAGATCAACCCAGGATTAGAGTGGAACTGGATTAATTAGCATGGAAAAATGCAGAGTAAATGCTATATTTCTATCACTGGGAAATAAAATCAAAAAGTCATTAAACCACATTGCACCAATTCAAAATTTAAAATATATATCATTGAGTGTGGGTGAAGTGTAAGTTTATTAAATCACATTAAAAGTATAAACAGGATTACTATTTCGGGGCAATTTTAATCTGTTAAAAGGAACTCAACCCTGTTTAATGGCTTAAATATTTCCAATTGTTTGCCATTTGTATAATATAATTACACAGGACTCTTTTATAGCCGCTCCAACAGTCCTGCAAGATGCCTCTCACTAGCAAAACATTAACCTGGTGGTTTCTTTCAAACACCAAATAAAGTTGAGCATAAGAAAATTCCATTCCTTTTTAAAAAATATATCTATTTAATGAGTTCTCTTATTCAGACTGTCCTTATTGCAATTACGCTCAAATAATGACACTTCAGTGCTTCATTAACTACCAAACACAATGACATTCTAGTAATAAAAAAAAATGGAGCCTCCACTTTTCTGAAATGTACCTTATATTCAGAATCCTATGATGAACCTAATTTTTATTTTTCTTTTCATATTTTAGAATCGATTCAATACATGTAACATGTCCTAAAGCCAGTAAAGTATCATAAGACCAACTGTGATATACCTACCCTGTCTTACATAGTCCATGTGCCTTGTAATGTGATTATGGGACACCAAGGGAAAAGCCAGGGACAGGGCATGGAAGTCACCTATTTTTAAACCTTGCTTATGGATTTCTCATCATTATTTCCAAGTTCACTGAACTCAATTACCCATATCCTGAAATGCTCCAAGACTCGAACTTGCATTATGACTTCTGTTCCTACTGGACCTGACCAGAAAAATCCCTCAGATGTTTCCACATTTACAGCCAACTGGAACATTCTAAGATGCCCTTTCCTCATATTCCCAGGGATTCGTGCCAGAAACGTGATCCTCAAGACAAAATGCAATCCAAACGTGGCTTCAAAGATCATTAAAAGACTAGAACAATTCTGGTGTAAAACTGCCACTCTTTTATTAAGAATATGCTTTCAGTAACTTCCAGGGGTCTTTCTTGACCAGTATAATCATGTCATCCTTCTATTCTCAATTGCCTCCTCCAATTCCTCTACATGTTATCCCATCTTTGATGAGCTTACAAAGTAATATTCACACAATTAATTTTCTTATCTGTAAAATGGGAATAGTGGTTTGACCTTACAGGGCTGTTGGAACCATTTAGGCCAAGGCCTTGCTCATAGTAAGAACTTGATAAACAGTCACCAAGGAGACAAGCCAAGAACAAACCAACCCCTTCCATTTAAGGATTACCACAATGTATTGGCTATTTGCCACACTGAATTTGGTCTTGCCCTTCTCCAGGGGTGGAAACTCACTAACAACAGATGGCTTATTCATCACTGTGTCCTTAACGTCAAGCCCAACCCGCTGATTAGTACACAGTACATTCTCAAGAATTAATCAAGTTACTGAATTTAAGAAAGATGCTCATTTCTTTTTCCAGTTAGGATCTTGTCATCAGGTGCCCATTAGTGCATCTCCAAAAACATATTTATTCCATAAAAGTTTGAAAAGCGCTGAACTCTCTACACTCTTAACAATTAGCTTTTGCATAGGTTGCTTTCTTAATGAAAATGATTCTGGGATTAGCACAGCACGTGGTACATTATTTCTATCATCTGCCCTCTGTTTCTTCAACTATAAAATAGTGATAACAAAGACCTGCCCTCTTACTGCAAGTTGATGAGCTGAAAGAAGAATTTGAATTGAGGCTTATGCATGAAATGGTTTTACATGGGCCTTTCTAATAAAGGATAAACTCTCTGTGAGCTTATTCACTTGATCAATGACTGAGGGCCCATTTTAGGCCAGGCACTGTATGGGGTTCTAAAGAAATGCAGGTGTGTAAGATAGAGTTTGTGTTCTTAAACTCATGATTCAAGGAGAGAGACAGACACACAGAAATGGACAACAATTAAAAAATATATGTAATATGAGTAATGAGTGATAAGAGTCTTTAAGAGATGGAAATGTGTCTTATTCAGATATGTACTTCCAAAGCCTTGAAATGAAGTAAGTGTTCACTTAATGGTCTTGTGCTGAACCATGACTGAAGAGATGCAGGCAGTAATCGAAAGGAAAGAAGGCAAAGAAAAATGACGAGGGACTTAAGGTCAAAATTCTGAATATTCATTGTAGAAACATGTTAGACAAAGAAGGGGAAATATATAATAAGCTTGAATTATTTATGTTTTAGGCAATGATTGAAACTGAAAATCTTAAGATTTTACTTGTAATCCTTTTTTCCCCCTTTCATTTTATGCCAGGCATATTGTGATGGCAAGTAAATTAGAGAAGTATTGTCTAATTAATCCAATTATTTTATGTTAACAGTGAAAGTTTAAATATGACCACTAGTTAAAGAGTGAATTGGTTTTATCTAAAAGTACCTCCCAATCCAACAGTACTTTACAAAATGCCATCACATGTATCCTCACACTTTGGCCTTAACAATACAGAGTGAATTACAAAATTGTTCGATCACTCCCTCAGCAAACATTTCCTGAGTGCCTGTGACATGCCAGACAGGGGCTCAAGGTTGGGGATGGAGTCACGAATGGAAGTCGACATGCCTGACTCACACGTGAAGCTAAAGGACGAGGTATGATGCCCGGTCATACATATGTGACTGGCTCAGATGTAGTCCCAGGCCAGCACTTTTGAGGTCCCAAAGCCACATTTGCCTAAACATGCCATTGTAAAGAGGACATTAACTATGGGAAGAAAATGCAAACTTTTAGAAACTTTCTAAAAAACATATGACAAAAAAGATGCACTGGGAAGCAACATCTAAAAAAATTTTTATTTTAGTAACTACTAAAATGTGAAATGGTGGGGGGGTAACAATATATCAGAACTCTACCGAATAAAACAGGGAGGGGGATGATAGACTTAAGATTTTAAGGAAAAAAATAAAAATAAATAAAAAAAAGACTTTAAGGATATCATGTAAATACATCAAGGTAGTATTAGATTTTCCTGTATTTGATAACAAATGAGAAAGAAACTTAAATTAGCACAATTTGCTCATACCACTCAAAAATAAAAACAATAATACAATTTGTTATCATCTACAGTTATACTCCTAGGGCAATCAAAAGAATAACCTAAATGTGATATTTAAAAACAAAATTAGCTCCTCTCAAAGAAAGTATTCTAAGTTCAGATTGATGTTAAGTTATTGAAGAACTTTTCTGTATCTTTTGTGCTAATTATGACCTTGGTAAAAATTTATCTTATTTCTCTGTGAGTTGATTTGTGAGAATATGAACCTTATGAGTACCTGTAACAACCCCTTTTGCAATAAATGCTCAAAAAGTATACACTGTTTGATATTCCCTTAGCAGAATATGCTGATAATGTTCATTAATTCTGCTGGGAAAATAAATGGAATAAATAATTAGATAATTGTTTACCCTAATTTTTAACAGGGTGACTGGAATGATTTTTGACACTTTACACTAAAAATAAAGAGAAACATCTATACTATGATACATAATAGTTCACAAGTAAATCAATGGTTGGTCTAATAGCTGACTTTTTGGCATTAGTGCCATCAATACTAGAAGGCTTCTTCTCTATCATAAAGTGTGATTTTGAAAAATATACTCAAACTTACAATATGTAAAAATAGTGTCATTGTCAACCCAACTATGCCAAACCAAGAAAACCAACCCTACCATTGAATACAAACAATGACAAAGGAAACAGATCAAATTGGGGAATGGAGTAGCTCAAATAAAATAAGTTGAAAAGTTTTAAATAAATCATTTTTGTTGGTGAGAGCAATTACTATTAAGATAGAGTGATGGGAAGGGTGCCTGGGTGACTCAGTTGGTTAAGTGACCGACTTCAGCTCAGGTCATGATCTTACGGTTCGAGTTCAAGCCCTGTGTTGGGCTCTGTGCGGACAGCTCAGAGCCTGGAGCCTGCTTTGGATTCTGTGGTTCCCCCCTCTCTGTGACCCTCCGCCATTCATGCTCTCTCTCAAAAGTAAACATTAAAAAATTTTTCAAAATTTAAAAAAATTTTTTAAAAATTAAAGATGGACTGAAGTAACATATCCAAAAGTTAACACACAAAATCCTCACACCTTTGATACTAAGATAGGTAAAAGTAAATTTAATTTAGGTATTATGACTCAAGAATTATCAAGGGCAAAAACAGGAAAATAATGAAGTGCTGAAGTAAATTCTTGTACAAATAACAAAATCATTTCAAAATTTATGAGGAATTTTTTTCTCCAGGAAACATGAGATCAGACCCTTGTTCAAATTACAAAGAACATTTCATACCAGACCCACTTAATACTTTTTTCCTTTGGAATTATCAAATTAGTGGTTAAGGGAAACAAGGCAGTTGTACATATACTCTATATTTATAATTAGGGAAGACTCTGAGAACACATCTCTCAAATTAAATTACTTTAAGTTGTTATATCATAGGGGTGAGAAGCAGCCCTATAAATTGAATATTGGCAGCACTCACAAGGTCTCATTATAGAAGAGCTGATCTCTTCAAAGAAATGTCTAAAGAAAGTTAAATATACCAAACTATATGTAATGTCTTCAGGTAGTGTTCTTTAAGAAAATCAAACACATTTTTATAGTGTCCAATCATCCCTATCAGAAACAAAACATTGGAATCCTTTTTCTCATATAGAGATGAAATTATTCATTCTCTTCTATAATTTAATAATATGGATTCAAGTTTAAAATGTTCTGACCACAATAAAAAATTTTTTTAAAAGTATGAATGGAAAAACTGACAGACTGCAATGTAAAATCTATGAAATACATAATCCCATAAAATCAAGAAGATTATAGAGAAACTGAAAACAGAACCTGTAAATAGTTTATTAGATATTATTTCTATCTGTAAATTGGGAAGGAATAAATAAGGACTCTAACTTCATAAAACTTTGTCCTTTTGAATTTACATAAATTACAAACATTATGTATAAAATAAAATGTAAATTATTTCACAGAATAATAAACTCATAGTATGGACAAAACTACAGACCAGAGTTGAATGGAAATTAAATCACTGAAAATTACTTGTCATAAATAGTTCCAGAAAGACCTTAAGAATAGAATAATGTATAACCTACCTAGAAAATGCATCAGAATAGGACAGAACCCTTTTAATGTAAATTACTTATAAAAGTTACTTTCTTGCTCTTGTTGACTGAAATTCTAGTATTAAAGGTCCATTTATCATATTTCTAGTATCATCTAAATTAGAAAATATGGAAATGCAAGGTACTAGAATCATAGTATAAATTCTCCATATATAGAGATTCCATGACATCTTTACTAAAGTAGAAGTATGTCTGAAGATGGTGTTCAGCAGTCCATAGAGAATTATTCCATTCATTCACTCATAATTTTGAGACATAAAACTTAAAGTCTCAATCCTTTTAAGGAGTTGTACATGTTATCATAAGCATTCTCAATATTAACCATCAACAACTGTGGGGAAATACGTTCTACTTACATAAATGGATTAGGAAAAAAACTTGGGGTGCAAAGCTGCCACCATGGGTGAAAGCACCCAAGACAAGCTAGCGAGATATTGTACTGGGATCATGAGTAACCTATTATATCACTTGCAGGAAATTACTTTCCATCTGGTATCAATGTACCTTGATCACAAACTCCACTTGTCCCCCAGACCCTTTGCTTCTTACACACACAAGTTAATGGTTACTGTCTGATTGTTTTCTTCATGTTCACATGTGTAAGATCTTGTTTTCCTCATGTTCACCACGTGGGTAATATCTTGTGAGCTCAAAAAATACAGAGATGAAACCCTTGTTCAGGGCTCTCATGTCCTCCTGGACATTAGCCTCTCTCATATTCAATTCTGCATCCACTCTCTTGCTGGACAAGGAAGAACTCCAGACTCAGTCTGTGACAAACAACATCACAGATTAGTCTGTCTTGACAAGAAATACAGTTCTAGATGTCTCCTCCAAAGGGACAGAGTTTGGAGATCAATTCTGTTTATGTGCTGGTCTCTGGCACTCAAATCAGATTTGGACTCCTCTTAGCCTCCATGAAAAACATAGACACTGTCTTAAAGGAAAAGAACAAACCAAGACAATCATGTGATTCAAACATAAATACTTCGATTCTTTTCAGAAAAACACAATGTGGTGAACTCTACTCATTCTCTCACAAAACAGGGGAACACTATTAAACATGAGCAAGGGCTCTAGTTCATATTTTTTTAAGTACGACAGAATAAAATCAACCTAACAAGAAATCAGAGTCTTTAATCACCAATGTATTAGAAAATGAAAACTGTGATTTTCTAATAACTAAAAAGCCTCAAGAAAACTTACTAAAGACTCATATTCTAAAGAATTATTTACTATTTCAGGATTTCCTAGAGGTTCAATTTTTATACTAAAAGGCATAAATAAATACTTTCTTATACAGTGCTCCTGTAAGCTGAAAATGTTGTAAAGGTAGCTTTTAGCTTTTCCTATGTTTTACTATTCATAATAGAAAATAGGTCATACGGGGGTGCCTGGGTGGCTCAGTCAGTTAAGCGTCCGACTTCGGCTCAGGTCATGATCTCACAGTTCGTGGATTCAAGCCCCGCATTGGGCTCTATGCTGACAGCTCAGAGCCTGGATCCTGCTTCAGATTCTGTGTCTCCCTCTCTCTCTGTTCCTCCCCCACTCATGATCTGTCTCTCTCTCCCCTTTGAAAACAAATAAAAACATTTAAAAAAAAAAGAAAATAGCTCATACAAATCAAATTTTCATTGCATTTTGAGGAGTAGAAACTGGCTGCTAAACTTGGAGCCCAAATATAGGGGGCATTTCAAAGATACTTTAGTGAGTTGAAATTTGAAGGACACCGTAGACTACATTATAAAAGAGAAGGATTGTTGGCATGCATGGATGGATTAGTCAGTTAAGCATCTGACTCTTGATTTCGTCTTGGGTTATGATCTCAAGGTTCCTGAGTTTGAGCCCTTCATCAGGGTCTGTGCTGACAGCAGAGGCTGCTTGGGATTTTCTCCCTTTGCCCCCTCCCCCCAACTTGCATACTTTCTCTCTCTCTCTCTCCCTCAAAATAAATAAACTTTAAAAAAATTTTAAAAAATAAAAGAAAAAGAATTGATAACTAGAATTATAGCTTTTACAAAAATGTCTATTTCACAAATTCTTCAGTTGTTCAGGAGTGCAAATAAAATGGTATCAAAGCTTATCTTCATAAGAGCACAGAATGTCTGTAAGATATATACTACTCTGGCTAAGTGAAATAAATCAGACTGAGAAAGATACTGTACGATTCCACTCATACGTGGAATCTAAAGAAACAAAACAACTAAATCAACAAACATAAAGCAGAAACAGATATGTAAACCCTGAGAACAAACTGCCTGTTCCCAGAGGGGAGGGGAGTAGGCAACACAGGTAGAGGGCATGGGTTAAAGCAGTGTTCCAGTCAGATGGTAGCTGCACCTGTGGTGAGCTGGTGGTATGTTCAAACTCATCATGTCATCATGCTGTGCATTGAAACTAACATAGTATCATGTGTCAACCGTATTCAAAATAATTAGAGAAAAAAAAAACACTTAGCAGAGTGCCACCCGTCAAATGGTAAGTGCAACAAATGTCAGCTGGTGTTACTGACAGACAAAAAGAAAAATATAGGTACTACTCTTATTCCATAAAATAGCATTTTAAAAACAATGTGGTATTATTTACCTCTGAAGATTTTTGGGTTCCGTCTCTGAATCTTTGATAAAATATCTCTAAGAGGTTATCATTTAATATATTTTTGAATTCCCAAGTATTATGCAGCTGATTATCTCAAATGGCACCTCACTCCACTGTAAATGTATCTAATGATTGAAAGGTTCCTCTTAATCCTAAACCAAATCTACTCCCTTATAATCTACAGCTCTATCCCGGCTTTGCCTTCTGAAATAAAGTGGCATAAATAGTATCTTCTATTTGATAACTATTCAAATACTTGAAGGCAGTTTCCACATCTTTCTTATGAATATTTTCATGCAAGGGACTTAATATCTTTCAATAGTCCAGGTACTATTTTGAGTGCTTTGCATGAATGAATGAATATATATTCATTCTGTAAGTGACAGAGACAGTGTAAACTTGGAAAGTTCTGCTGTAGAGATGACATTCTTCATCACACACAATACTGCCTCTCAACACCCCTTCTGTGCTTACTCAAGGAGGATGCCCAACAAGACACATATAGAGCTAATTGTTTCAATCAGAATCAGAATCATTATGTATTATCCTAAAATCCACTTGAAAAAATAAAGAAGATATAGTTTAAAGAATGGTTTACAAGTTGCCTCCATAGTCAAGAAGTCAGTCATGATCAGTGTTCTGGAACTCAATTATAACAACTCTCAGAATCCTTGAAGGGTAAAGATGTAATGTGAATAAAGAAGAAAAGAAAATCTAGTATACTGTGTTTTCATGCCTCTGAAATCTTCAGGAAGGCAGGACCACTTAAGCTGCCTTCCCACCACACAGGTAACATAGTAAATGGCAGGCTCTGTGGCCCTCTTTTGATGACTACAGGGTGAAGCTTGCCAACACAACTGATGTGTGTTCTCTTAGGAGACACATCCTGTGTTAGTCATAACAACACTGACATGTCAATAGTGTTTGTCTAACGATCTTGGAGTATTCAATTAACTTCCAGGTTCAGTTGCTGCTCAGAGAAAAAAAAGGATGTGTAAAGGACTGGCCATGTGGTTCAACTGCAATTTCTGGGTTCCCACACAAGCACATAAAAATATATATATACCCAGAGATACACCTGTGATTTCAACCAATGTGATTTATAAAAAAGGATGAAGTTAAGTAGAAGAGTAGGAGATATTGAAATATGCAACTAGTGTTGACTGATAAAGAGTAGACTTTTATTTGTGCAGAACAGAAGTTCCTGGGCAGAAGTTTCTCTGTAACTATTTTTTACAGAAGAATAAATCAAAGATCACAGAAGACAATTACATGAGAACTAACAGGGATAGAGTTAGTAGATGTGCTAAAGTATGTTAGACTGTTACTGAGTAACCAAAAAATGACACGCAAAAGAGTAATTGCACTAATGACTATCTGAAAAAAAAACTATAAAGACTAAATTGGCACATGTTACTCTTTTATCAGAGAAACAATTTTTAAATCAAATTATCTAAAACTATATAAAAAAGATTTATAGGAAAAAGTAAAAATAAGTATATCAAAATTTTATCAGTATTATTTCAAAGTTCTAATAATAAAAATAGATTTTTTTCATGATCTGCATTTTGTACAAAGTATAAATTATTTCATAATAAAAAACTTAATAAAAAGATTCCAGTGACAGACTGAAATAATGTGATGAAAAATCTTCAGTAGCCAAAAAAATATGTAGTTTTATTCATTAAAAAAAGAAAGAGAGAGAGAAACAAAGAAAGAAAGACAGAAAGTAAGAAATTAAATTGTATGCCCCACTCTTTTTTTTTAAATATATGAAATTTATTGTCAAATTGGTTTCCATACAACACCCAGTGCTCATCCCAAAATGTGCCCTCCTCAATACCCATCACCCACCCTCCCTTCCCTCCCACCCCCCATCAGCCCTCAGTTATTGCCCCACTGTTTATAGCAGCATTATCAACAATAGTAAAACTATGGAGAACCCAACTGTCCATCAACTGATGAATGGATAAAGAAGATATGGTATATGTATACGTATGTAAGTATATGTGCATGTGTGTGTGCATGTGTGTGTGTAATTGAATATCACTCATCCATAAAAGAGAATAAATCTTGCCATTTCCAACAACATGGATGAAGCCAGAGTGTATTATGGTAGTGAAATAAGTCAGATATGATTTCACTCATATGTGGAATTTAAGAAACAACAAGAACAAAAAATGAGCTTTCAGGAAAAAAAAGAGAGACAAACCAAGAAACATACTCTTAACTATAGAGAACAAAGTGATGTTTAGCACAGGGGAGGTGGGTGGGGGAAGGGTAAAATAGGTGATGGGGATGAAGGAGAGCCCTTGTCATGATAAGCACCAGGTGATGCATGGAAATGTTGAATCACTATATTGTATATTTAAAGCTAATATCATACTGTTTGTTAACTGGAATTTAAATTAAAACTTAAAAAAATAGAGAGTATATAGTACAGTGGAATATAGTTTTGTTTCCTTTTCCTAATTCCTTTAAAAAACATATAGTTGTAATTATTATATGTAATTATTATCTTATACATAATAGTCACAATTATTACATATAACTAGGTTTATAACACATAAACTACACCACAAAAGGTAGTGGGAGAGAAGGAATGGAACTATCTAAGAACAGAACTGTCTACCAACACCAGGGCAGTATTAATTTGAAAGAGCTTGTAACAAGCTAGATTATGCATTGTAATCTCTAGAGCATCCACTAATAAAATAATTTTAAAATATATTTGTAAAATCAATAAGGAATTTAAGTATCATGATAAAATATTCATTTAATACAAAAGAATTCTTTTTGAAATAGGAACATAGGAACAAAGAAACATGAGACACATCGAAAACAAAACAGTACATGTAATTCCAGACAAGTCAACAATTACATTAAATGTGAATATACTACAATCCAGTCAAAAGACAGAGATTATGAGGGTGTATTAAAAAAGTGAAAGTCAACTTTATTTGAAATAAACACCCTTCAAGTTCAAAGACAAACACAGGTTGAAAGTGAAAAGATTGTATATATATATATATATATATATATATATATATATATATATATACCATGTAAACAATATCTAGTCATCAAACGTTCAAAGAAAAAAAATAGTAACAATCCTACACAAAGTCTTTCAGAAAATGAATAAAAACAAACACTTCCCAACTCATTCTCTGAGGCCAAAGACATTGCAAAAAAAAATTTTTTTTAAAGAAATGAAAAATTCTACAAACCAATATCTCTCATCTACTAAGATGCAAAAATCCTTAAGAAAACATCAGCAAACCAAATTTAGCAACATATAAAAACGTTTATAACATATACATGACCAAGTGGGATTTATCTCAAGATTTTGAGTTCAACATCTGGAAATCATTAGTATCTCATATTAAGAGAAAGGCAAAACCACATGATCATCTCAATAGATAAGGAAAATAGACTAGACACAACCTAACACCTATTCATGATAAAGAGTCTCAACAAACTAGGAATAGAAAGCAATTTTCTCTGTCTTATTAAGAACATAAATAACCTACAGTTAACATCACACATATGGCAAAAGACTGAATGCTTTACTTTTTAATTTCAGAAAAAGGCAAGGATATCCACTATCACCACTTCTTTTCAACACTGTACTGAAGGTTCTAGCCAGGGCAAAGGTTAGGAGAGAGAGAGAGAAGGAGGGAGGGGGAGATATAGGGAGAGAGATAGACAAAGAAAGACAAATTAAAAAGCAAGAAGGACAACTATCTTAACTCTCAGACTACATGACCTCCTATGTAAAAAATCCTAAAGCCCCCCCCATTGCATTTTTTCTATTGTGTAATAGTAAACTATTCGAATATGAGTTTAGTAAGACCATAGGACTCACGATCAATATACAAAAATAATTTGTATTTATATATAAAAATACCATTTAAAAACATTGTCTTTGTCATATCAAGAAACAAGCAACAAAAAAGCAAAAAAGTGCAAGACGTGTCCACAGAAAATTATAAAACCTTTGTTGACAAAGGTTAAAAAAGATCTATATTAACTGAGAGAGATAACTTCATGGAATGGAAGACTCAGTATTTTAAGACAGCTCTTCTTTCTAACTAAACCTACAAATTTGGTGAAATCCCTAAAAAATACTAGAAGTTATTTTAGAAATTGACAAGGGTATCCTAAACTTTATGTGGAAATACAAAGGACCAAGAATAGCCAACACAACTTTGAAAAAGAGTAAACTTGGAAGACTTAAAATACCCAATTGCAAAACTTATTTTGATCCAGTAATCAAGACACTGTGTTATCACCATACAGTTAGGTATTTTTAAAAAATGAAAAAGAACAGAAAGGCAAGAAAAAATGTACAATCAATTGATTTTTGACAGAGTTGCAAAGGCAATTCAATGGTGAAAAGATAGTTTTCTCAAAAACTGAGCTGAGACAACTGGAAATCTACATGCAAAAAAATAAAAAATAAAAACAAAAACTTGGGCCCCATGGCATACACAAAATATACCTCAAAATGAATCACAAATCTAAATGTAAGAGTTAAAATCATAAAACATCTAGAAGAAAACAAAGGAGAAAATCTGTGGCCTTGAGTTATATAAAGATTTGTGAGATATCATACCAAAAGCAAGCTTCCTAAAAGAAAATAATGATACCATCACAGTATCTTTGTGCTTCAAAAGACAGTAATTTTTGAAGTCTTTAACCAGAATGTATGTTTAAAAAAAAATCAGTAGGAAGACAAACAACAGATATAGGCAAAACATCTGATTAGACATTTAACCAAAGAAATTATACCAATGGCTAATAAGCACAGGAGAAGATGCTTAACATCATCAGTCATCAGGGAAATGTGAACTAAAACCCAAGATACTACTTTACATCCACCAGGATGGTCATGATCAAAAAGAATGCCAATACCTAGTGTTGGTGAGAATGTGAAGAAGTGTGAAGCCTCATATGTTGCTCAAATGTGAAACAACATAGCCTCTTTGTTCAACAGCATGGCAATTCTCTAAAAAGTTAAATGTATACTTAGTATATGACACAGTAATTCCTCTGCTAGGAATCTATCAAGGACAACTGGAAATATATCCAACACAATCACTTATACACAGATGTTCATTGCAACATTATTCACAACAGCCAAAATCTGAAAACAATCCAGTGTCTATCAGCTGGTAAATGTGTAAAAACAAAACAAAACAAAACAAAACAAAACAGAAAAACCACAGTATATATATGCAATGGAACATTGTACTAAAAGTGAACAAATTACTCATACACACAAGAACATGGATGAACCTCAAAAATATTATGCTAGACCAAAAAAGACTACATATTTGTATGATTACATTTTTAAGAAAGATCTAGAAAAGACAAATCTATACAGATGTAAGTAGGCCAGTGGTTGCCTGGGGTCAGGAGTAGGAGCAAAGATTGACCACAAATGGGCACAGGAAACTTTGGTTGGGGGGTGGGCAGTAAAGTATTCCAAAACTACTGCTGTGATAGTTTCACACTGAATACTTGTGAAAAATGTTAATATGAATTAAATGCATCATTAAAACTGAGGAGGTGGGCAATGAATTCCAAACATCTCTTCAGCTTTTAATGTAACTGAGACTGAAAGCTACCAGCTAAAACAAAAGGACCAATTAAAGAAAGATTCTGAACAATTTGTAACTCAAAGGGCCAATCCCCCCTCCCCTCCAAGAATGTGTCACTCTAGCAGTCAATGGTATCTGATCTATGGTAGGAAACACCTCCTTTGTTAGTTCAGGTGCACTCTTTCCTGCTAACAAAAATAAAAATGTGGCAATGTTACAGAACCAGACTGCAACACTGGTGGAAAAACCAAGCGGCACTCAGAGATCTTCGTGGATTGGAAATTTATTTAACACCGATGGGCTCAGAGGAGACTGTTTTCCCAAAGATATGAGCCCTGAATGCAAGGGGGGAGGGTAATTTATATTTGTCAGCTTCAATATCTGTGGGGGTTTTTGTGCACGCAGCAAACACAGGAAGAACACGGAGGAGGGGTGTCTAAGCTAGAGACCAGAGTTTGTTTTATGCCCATTGGCCATCTTTGGCGTACTCTAGTCACTTCTCCAACATTCCCCCCTTTGATGCCTTAAAAAAACTTTTAGTAGGCATCACCTTTCAGTTTTACAGGTTGGTACTCACAGAAGGTTAAGATATGTGCTGTAGTTTGGCGAGCAACAGTGTTTTCAATAAAATGTACCACGGCATTCAGTATACAGGGGCTGATGGATACAAGTAAAATTATGGAGAAGAGGGGCCCCCCTAGGGAAGGAAGCCAGGATGTCAAATCTGTGAGATCCCATCCTTTCCATTGATTGATATTTTCCTGTTGTCTATGTTGACTTCTTTCTTTGACTTCCTTAACCTTAGTTGTAACTATTCCTGATTGGTTTATGAAATAGACCTCTCCCAGAAAGATGAAAGTTCCTGCTTCTTCTGAAGTGAGGAGATTGAGGGATCCCCTATTTTGGAGGGTCACTACCACCAGAGAGTTTATTTGGCTTTGTAAGTTTACCAGAGAATCTTCTACCTGTTCCATGTCTTCATTTATCTCTCTCTCTCTCTTTTTTTTTTTTTTTAATTTTTTTTTTCAACGTTTTTTTTTTTTATTTATTTTTGGGACAGAGAGAGACAGAGCATGAACGGGGGAGGCGCAGAGAGAGAGGGAGACACAGAATCGGAAACAGGCTCCAGGCTCCGAGCCATCAGCCCAGAGCCTGACGCGGGGCTCGAACTCACGGACCGTGAGATCGTGACCTGGCTGAAGTCGGACGCTTAACTGACTGCGCCACCCAGGTGCCCCTCTCTCTCTTTTTTTTAACATTTATTTATTATTGAGAGACAGAGAGACAAAGAGCATGAGCAGGGGAGGGGTAGAGAGAGGGGGAGACACAGAATCCGAAGTAGGCTCCAGGCTCTGAGCTGTCAGCACAGAGCCCAATGCGGGGCTCGAACTCACAAACTGCAAGATCATGATCTGAGCTGAAGTTGGTCACTTAACCAACTGAGCCACCCAGGCGCCCCTCAGAATAATATATCTGAGTCCAGTTGGCCTGTAAGCATTGGTAGGCCAAATTAGAACAAAGATAGAACATCCCAGGGGTTGAGCATAGGGTTGTATTCCTCTTTAAGGTTATATTTCTTCCACATAGATAGGTACCATTCATACCTTCAGGGACTGTACCAATTAGATTGTCAGCATTTGTGAGATGGATCCCAGTGGCCAGGGGTCCAATTAAGACAGAGGTGTTGGTTTTGAGATTTTCAGGAACTTCTCAGGTCAAAGGGATAGGAGTGGCTAAGTAAGCCCTCCAGCTGTGGGGCGAGCACATCCAGCAGGTTTGGGTGTGATTATCTATTTTATGGAAGACTTGTAGAGTAGTGTTGGCCCACTGTAGTAGTGTTGGTAAGCGTATCTGATTGAGGGCTGAAAGGTTCAAACCCTGGTAGGCTGCTGGGGAAGTGGTCACCTTTATGGCTTGTATTACCCTATGCTGGGTATCCTTTATAGCCTTCTGAAGGGCCCTGTCTTGTACCCCTTCTCCATCCGAGATCCCCCATTGAGGAAGGTAAGTGTAGCAAGCTCACTTCCCTCTCTGGAGACCCTTGTTGTGACATGGGTTCCTGACATTTTGGGTTATTTCTATGGTCCAATACTTAGTCCTTGGGGCACCAGGTGGCTGACAGAGAGTGTGTGTTTTTCCCTTGTAGCAATCTTTGTGGAGGGAGGTGAAGGCGCTGAACACCCTTGACTCGCTAATTGTCATATAACAATCCTGGGGGCAAAGTGGATAAGTGGCAATTGTGAGGGTGAGAGAGGTTATCATAATATGCAGGCAATACTTAATAATCCTCCCATCCAGAGGAGGTATGTGAGACCCACCAAGCATGTTTTGTCCCATGTCCAGCTTGTTGGTGCAGTCTCTATCAGCCCAACAGTAAGAAGTAAGATCAGGGCTATGACACCAGTAAGGGGCAAGGGCTGGCAGAGCTGCATCCAAACCCCTGGGCTAGGTTCACAAGTTGATTCCTCAGGCTTCTGCTGTGTGCAGGCCAGATAGCTTCTGGGGTGTGGTTAGAGCAGGGGTGTAGGTCTCAGGGGCCTGTTTCCCTTTTGAGGGTCAGTTTAAGTGGGTTGACTGGAGCTGGATCACTTTGCGAAGTTGTTGGTTCTTCTGAGCTGACCTTCTTAACTCTGGAGTGATGGACCCATGGGTTGATACCTGAAACTTTAAGGGCTGTAGGAGTTGTTAGAATAAAAGTATGAGGCCCAGTCCACTGTGGTTTAAGAGGTTCCCTCTTCCAATCTTTGACCGACACAGAGTCTCCTGGCTGAAAGGGGTGAAAGGGAGTCCCTAAGGAAATTGGGCCCTCTCTATGGTGTATCTCTGTAACTTGTTTAGGACTGCCCCCAAAGTCTGGAGCTGTTCTCTTATTCCCTTGTCTCCAATCTGGTATAGGTCTCCTGGGAGTTTTCCTAAAAATGAGGGAAGGGGTCACCCATATAATAACTCAAAAGGGGAGAATCCTAGTGCCCAGGCATGCATCGGGCATGCAGGAGGGCCAGCGGTAGTAAATCTGGCCATGGGAAATTAGTCTCTTGGTGGAACTTAGTCAGGGTTTCCTTGAGGGTGCGATTCATCCACTCTATTTTCCCTGAGCTCTGGGGTCAGTAAGCAGTGTGCAGTTTTCAGGTAATGTTCAAGGACTTTGTCAGGGTTTGTATGTCTGCCACAAATGCAGGTCAATTATCATTGTGTATGGTTAAGGGTAGACCAAACTGAGGCACAATCTCCCATAGAAGAGATTTGGCCACCTTGCAACTTTGTTCCACTCTGCTAGGGAATGCTTTGACCCATCCTAAATATGTGCAGATTATTACAAAAAAGTACCTAAACCCTTTATTTGGTTGTAGGTTGGTAAAGTCCACCTCTAAGTCTTCGAAAGGGGTGGCTCCCATCCTTTGTGTGTGAGGGAGGGGCTGTAGGGCAGACTAAGCATTGTTTTTGGCACAGGTTACACATTGTTCACTGACAGGTCGCCATAATGCCAGCAACTGGCTGATATAGTAGTACTTTTGAGGAGGGCCTCTAGCGCAGTTTTCCCTAGGTGTGTGAGTTGGTGATATTCCTTCACTAGGTGTTTTCCCATAGATGACAGGACAAAGATGTGTCCATTTGGCATGACCCCAGAATTTGGCTGAGGAGAGTATATGGGTTTGGAACCACTGAGTGTAAGGAAACAGTCACTTTGTTAATGGCCCTCAAATCCTGTACTGGTCAGTATCCTCCTCCTCACTTCTTGACTGGCAAGAGCGGGGTATTCCAAGCTGATTGGCACTCAGTTAGAATACCTGCTTCTCTGAGCTTGGTCAGGTGCTCTTGTATACCCATTCTAGCCTGGAGTGGAAGGGGGTACTGCCTTTGTCTCTGAGGTTGGGCTCCAGGCATCAGGTCAACAATGATGGGGGCCCAACTCCAAGCTAGTCCAGGTGGGTTATCTTCAGCCCATACAGAGGGGAATGTAAGCCTGAATTCTGAGGGGCCACAGGGTAGGGCCTGGGCACAGAATAGTCTCTATTCTTCTTCCCTTGGCAGGGTAATCACCAAGACCAGGGTTTCCTTCTGCCTTGGGTTTAATTGGAAGCTAGTGTGTTCAGTGGGTTCAAAAGTTATCTGGGCCCCAAGTTTGGAGAGCAGATCCTGGCCCAGGAGAGGAATCGGGCAGTCAAATAAGTAGAGGAAATCATGCCGGACCTTGTGATCCCCAAGTTCACATTGACGAGCTTGACAGAAGGGCTGTTGCATTGCCCATGTCCAAGTAGCCCCAAGTATGGTTGCTGTCTTTTGGCTGTAGGGCACCACTGGGGAACAAACAATGGAGTATTCAGCCCCAGTGTCAACCATGAAAATTATTGTTTGGCCCCCTACCTTCATTTTGTCTGTGGGCTCATGCGGGCCAAGAGAGAAAGAGCCCAGTCGCCCTCAGTCCGATTCTATCCAGGCCAGACCAACAAAGTTCTCACCTCGAGGATCCTCCCGATATTGGCTGGGTTTTGAGGTCCCTTCCAATTCAGACATTCATTCTTCCAGTGTCCTTTCTCTTTGCAGTATGCATATTGCTAAGGGGGCTCTGGGCTTCCCCCCTTTTAGTGGTTGGGGTCTTCCCATCTTTGCACCATCTGTTTCTTTTAGTGCTGCTGTGAGAAGGGTGGCCTTATTTTTTACTCTTCTCTCCACTTCTCTTTTGGCTGCAAATTCTGTGTTCATGAAAACTATTGGCAACCTCTATCAGCTGAGTGATATTCATCCTGGCAAAGCACTCCAACTTCTGGAGTTTTCTTCTGATATCTGGGGTAGCCTGTGCCACAAAAGAGGTATTTACCATTTATTGACTTTCTGGTGCCTCAGGGTCAAACGGGGTGTATACAAGGTATGCTTCACATAATCTTTCCTAGTAGTCTCCAGGAGACTCCCCAGGGTGCTAGGTGACTGATGATATTTTACTCATGTTCATGGGCTTTTTGGCTCCAGCTCAGATTCCCTGAAAGAGGGCTTCCTGGTATCATCAGATGTGGGCTTGTCCTTCTTCTGTGGTGAAATCCCATGTTAGGCATTCTTCAGGTGCAGCAGCTTGAGCCCAGACAGCAGGGTCATTAATCCCCAGAGGTGCGCGATCTTCTAGGTACTGTTGTGTTTCTCTCATTCTTCTTCTTTCTTCTGTATTAAACAGAGTATGGAGTAACTGTTGACAATCTTCCCAAGTTGGTTGGTGGGTCTGGAAGAGGGACTCCATCAAGTTGACTATTGCTTGTGGCTTTTCAGAGTATGGTGGAGTGTTATGTTTTCAATTGAGGAGGTCGGTTGTAGAGAAAGGTTGATAATACATCATGGAACGACTGGGCTGGACTGTTCCATCCTCATTATGTCTTTCAGGCTCTCTCATCTCCCTTACAGGCATTTGGAGAGCGTTAGATCTGGGTCTGGGGCGCAGTCTGTCTGCTGGCCCCGGTGGGGGAGGGTTCTCTGGGTCTGAGAGGGGCGGGGAGATGGGCGGTGGCAACTGCTGCAGCAGTGGCTGTGGTGGCAGCAGAGAGACAGATGGGGGAGGAGTTTCAATCTCAGGGGCAGTGGGGAGGGAGCTTGAACAGTCATAAGGAGGCAGAAAGACAATAGCTTCCTCCATGTCTCCTTTAAATATTAGAGGAGCAGTGCATTGTTTCTTTGGCTTCCTGTGTGAGCCTCCAGATGAAGTGGCAAAAACCTTTGCCTGGCTCTGTTTGCTAAGGATGAATCACACCCAAGGCAGGGGATTTTGGGCAATTTCAAGCCAGGAGTTGATGTATGGAAATTTATCAGGGTGGCCTGGGTTCCCAGTGACTATTAGCCAAACCCGCTCCACTATTTGAGCATCTAATGCCCCTTTTGGGGGCCATCCTACATTGAATATGGGCCATTCTAGTTCACAAAAGGTCCTTAACTTCCTGGGTGTCATTTTCACCCCATAATCACCTGAAAATCCCTTTTTAAAATATTTGAGCATGACATCTAAAATCATAGGTTTACTCTGTTTTGATCCCATTATTAATTTCTTTCTCATGTTCAGTGTCACAACGACAGACAAAGGGAGGGTATCCCCTTGGATGAGAGGACCAGATACTCCACTGGTAGCGTTTCTGAGGGAAACTTTAGGTGAGGTTTGGCTGTTGTGGACTCAGCTTTGTGACTTGCAATCAGAGTCTGATCCGATACTGCCCTAGACCTTATATGCTCACCATGACACAGGAGAGCCCATTCAGACTCCGTAGACTTTTGGGGACCTTAAGAGTGCCTGCCTGTGAAGCCACAAACTCAAACTTGACTGGCAAGCCTGGCTGAGCTGTACATTCACATGCACACACACACCAGAGTCTATTACATTCCCTCCTGCAAAATTTTCTACCTGTGAGACTATTAAGGCTTCTGGGGATTGATTAGGTCCCCCTTCCACCATTTTGGGTAGGCCTGACTATTTTGAGGTCCTGGCCTTACCAGTTCTGACATCGGGTCCAGGTCCTCACCTTCCAGGTCTCTTTGAGTCTGGTGGGAACAATGGAGCAGGGCCGGCCTGAGGTGACTGAGTAGGAAACTGCCGAAATTCAGGCAGGACACGTCTTCTCCCTTGTGATCCCTTGCTCCGTCACTGCCTCACCATTCTTCCAAACCAGTGGCAACAATGGGCCAGTGTGGTTGGGTTTCCCAGTCAGGGAACCAAATATATTACGGAACCAGGCTGGAACACTGGCAGAAAAACCAGGCAGCACTCAAAAATCTTGGTCAATCGGAGATTTATTTAACACTGGTGGGCTCAGAGGAGACTGTTTTTCCAAAGATCTGAGCCCCAAATGCAAGTGGGGAGGGTAATTTATAGCTGTCAGCTTCCATATCTGTGGGGATTTTTGCGCATGCAGCAAACAAAGGAAGAAGAACACAGAGGAGGGGTCTCTAAGCCAGAGACCAGAGTTTGTTTGAGCCCCATCAGCCATCTTTGGCATACTTTATTCACCTATCCAACAGTAAAATGGGCACTTGAGGCATGGAGGTCACTATAGTGAATATATACTTCACCATGTAACAAATACCTTGTCCTCTTTACAGAATACAGTAACTATACAGTAGCATGGCACTATGCAGGCATTTTAACATTACAGGCATTTAAAGATTGAAAGAACCAGAATGAGCCTCAGCAATACCAGCGTCAGAATCCAAATTTGTCCAACCTACTTTAAAAGGCAGTTTATGGGCAGGAAGCAGTTCCAGAGAAAAGACAAACAAACAAACAAACAAACAAACAAACAAAAAACCCACAAAAATTGAAGATCTCATTTATAACTACAAGAGCAAAGCAAACTCCAGATAGTTGTGACTCAAAGACATAGTTACATCAATGTTGTATAATGCTAATTTATAGAGAAAGACCTAATGTCATTTTTTCCATCATTAAAATTATCGTCCAATATTTGAAATTCTCTAACAGAATGTGTCAGTCTGAAGAGAGAAAAAAAACCCTCACATTTTCTCACACTAACCTGAAATGAAGTCAAGTGATGTATTCTTGGTAGGTGAAATTTGTCTTTCAACAATGTCATTACAGCATGGTAAGATTAATAAATATATTTTCAACTTTTCAATCATTGTGTCAGAAGAAAATGGGCACATGTCTAGGAAAGATAAAGAAGGCTGGAAGCTGATCTGATCACAGAAAATCAGAAGTTAATTCTGTATTCTTTTAAAATTATTTCTCAGAATTTGTTTTGTGACTTCTAATTAATAAGACAAATGTGAGGATATTTCTAGGGATTGAAAAAGAAATGCGTTACTGTTCATGCTTTTCCTCAGTTCCAACTCTGGGAACACAAGTGAAAATGCCATTTCTCTGTTGTAGGGATGATGTATTTCAAAACCTGGACTCCTTCCACAATATTATTAAAGTTCTTTGAAGCGTTGCTACTAGGAAAAAAATGTCAAAAGAACTCATGTTATTTATTGTTTCTCAAATCCACTGCTATTTCAGGTTGTGCCTAAGCTAACCAATTGGTTTTATCTTGGAAGCCACTGGCACAGTAGAGCACTATAACGTGTGTACATAAAAGGTATTAGTAGACCCAGGTAGTAAAAACTTGATTCCAAACTTCAGTGACTCTGAAAAGGAGACTCACGATTTTAAAACAAGAACAGTTTATAAAGAAAAAAGCAGATCCCCAAGTCATATTTTAGGGAGATGTTATACCAGCAGGTTTCATATTTCTTTAAAATTATTAAACCTACTGATGTCCAGTACCTTCTTTTCTAAGGCCATAAGTGAGGAGGAGAACAGATAGGAAGGAGGTTACAAGTGTGAAGAGCAAAAATAATAATCATGGCTTACACTGAAGCTGAAGATAGAAAAATTTTACATGGATTGTCATTTAATCCAAACAAAAAAGTGTTTGAGGTAGGCAGCCTAAGCTGTCAGAGAATTGCTTTAAGTCGGTCCTGATAAGAGGATGACTCTTCATGGTTGAAAAGTCAGATTCCCCTCTGCTTCTCTTTGAAATTGCCTGAATTCATTGAATCAAAGGGATGATAGCAACTTTCATGACCCACTGACTTCCTATAAATTTACACATGTTAAAGATGACTTAATAAGGAGTATAAATACTAATTATTCATCTGAGTTTCTTAATGTCCAGATGAATTAACCTGAGGCTCAGATTACAGGGATTTACTAAAATCACGGGTCTGAGACGCCTCTCGCCCAGGCTACCTCCACTTTCCCACACACTATTACCTTATAATGTGGAGAAGGAAGCCATGGGCCATTCGTCCAGTTTCTAACAGCCCTCTTTACACACATGGCCCCTTTCATACAAAGAAGCTTTGGAATCTATGTCAATACATTAGATTCACAGGACTAGATGTAATGCCCCAAGCTGCACATTGTACTACAAGAAATTTCCTCTAAAAATCACCACAATGCCTCCAAAGACTGATGTGAAAAACTTCCAAATTCTCCAAATAGTTAGATTTGAATGACCTAAAGATGCATGCACAAATTAAAAGAGATTCATAATTCATCATTAATTCCCAGTGCTGAATCTGTTCTTTTTTTAAATAATGAACTAATTCATTCATATTTAATGATATCTGACATCTGATATCTGATATCTGATATCTGACACCTGACATCTGATAAAGAAACGTGATGAAAAGAAGGTGAGCTTTAAGGAAAGATAAAAACACAGAAATGCCACATGGGCAGAGAAGAAAAGAGAGAGAGGAAACTATGTAAGGCATAGGTGATCACTTAGAAGATGCAGAGGGAGCCAAATAGAGGGACTCAAAGCTGGGTCAATCCACCTGGAAGAGTCCCTCCTGACCTCTAAAGTCTGCTGAATTGAAGCCTGCCACTGATGACTGCATATGATGCCTCTCGGTGACATTCTCCCTTCTGGTCTCCATAACTCATTACTGCACAATCACGATGCAAGTTCTCTGGAACTAGGATGATGGCTTTCTGATCCATTAGTATTTCACCAAACTGCACACAAACACATTCTGCCTCTAATCATATGGGTAAGCAATGGCTGACAGCAGACAATGACAAAGATTCTGTTTAGCAGAAGTATTACAGTTCATTCTGCAAATGATTTACTGTCATTCAGTTACACAATTAGCTCTTGGTTTTCACTTCTTGGGTATTTGACTTTTTTTTTTTTTTTTTGGATGGCAGGCATTAAGTGCACAGCCAAAACAGTGAAATTATCACGAAAGCCTTCACCTTTGGACCAAGGAATATCCTAAATTATTTAAAAACAGCACTTTCTGGGGCGCCTGGGTGGCTCAGTCGGTTGAGCGTCAGACTTCAGCTCAGGTCACCATCTCGTGGTCTGTGAGTTCGAGCCCCGCGTCAGGCTCTGGGCTGATGGCTCAGAGCCTGGAGCCTGCTTCCGATTCTGTGTCTCCCTCTCTCTCTGCCCCTCCCCCGTTCATGCTCTGTCTCTGTCTCAAAAAATAAATAAATGTTAAAAAAAAGTATAAAAAAATGGTTTAAAAAAAATAAAAACAGCACTTTCTTGAGGTGCCTGGGTGGCTCAGTCTGTTGAGTGTCTGACTTTGGCTCAGGTCATGATCTCATGGCTTGTGAGTTCAAGCCCCACGTCAGGCTCTGTGCTGACAGCTCAGAGCCTGGGGCCGGCTTTGCATTCTGTGTCCCTTTCTCACTCTACCCCTCCCCGGCTCATGCTCTGTCTCTCTCTCAAGAATAAATAAAACATTAAAAAATTAAAAAAAATAAATAAGAATGAAAATAGCACTTTCTTATCAAAGCCCCATAAAAAATTAGAAACTTCAGCAACATGGAATTATTCATCAACAAGAAAGAACACTTATTATGGGGAAAATAGTGAGTAACAGGTCAAATTTATCAAGAGAATCCTAATTTTTAACCTTGGTTTTCTTCTTTCCATGTGTTAAGAAAATACAAATTTGGGATATGGAAACATAGTAACTCAAAAATGTTATTCACCTGGTTAAGACTCCATGCCATAAAGTTACTGACCACAGTTCCAAATGGGGCCAGAAGAACTTCCCAAATGTCCCCTTCTGGCAAACCCAGGTGAATAAGCAGAAATATAAGCCCAAGGATGAGAGGATTGGTGTCCTATTCTAAGTAAAAATCCTGCCTATTGCTTTATTTTTAAGCTGTCACTGCCATGTTTAAGTTATAATGGCATTTCATTCATAAGCACATTTTCCTATTATCGGAACTGGCAGGGGGCCTTGACATGTGAATCATCATTTCATTATGTCTATTCCTCACACTGGTATGCAAATTAAACAGAAATACAAGCCAGATGAAATAGAGGGGGGAAATCTGAAGCAATAACTATAAATTGAATTAATTTTTCTAAAATCTACAAAATATATAAAGCAATTAACATTGGTAATAACATATTCCACTTCAGGCACATTTTAAAAAATATTAACTTCAATTTTAAAGGCCAATACTGCTCACACCCTTCTAGCCAAACACTTCACTTCTGTAAAACAGAACTGACAGTTTTAATATTCTCTAAATTAAAAGGACAGAATAATTCCAATTTTAAGCCAACTAAAAATATGGACAAAAACATACACTAAACAACTTCCCTCTTTTGCAAAGAGCTTCAAGAAAGGGTAGCAATCATTGAACAATATAAATACATATAATATATATGTAAGAAATATTATTAAAACACCATGTGTAATCAAACAGAAATAATAACAATTCATTCAGACTAAAATATCCAAGCATGCCAAGTTGGATTTTTCAGGTTTATACTTAGATGCTTTCGAATTGCTGAATCTAAATGTTGAAAACAACACTGGATCAGTTTTCTAAATCACGGGATCCAGTCATCCTGAATAAATGGGTATTGTTCCCTATCTCTCAAGTATTTTGTTTAAAATGTTTCCATTGAATTTCAAAATTATAAAAAGCAGTTCTAAAACGAATGCTGCAGAAGATCCTCAAAAAAGTCTTTGGCTCTGCTTTCAGGGGGCTAGTCCCTTATTTATTTCTCATGGCAGGCACACCACAATACAAATACATGAGTACTCATTCACTAAGGTTTTTTTTTTAAATTTTTTTAATGTTTATTTATTTTTGAGAGACAGAGAGACAGAGTGCGAGTGGGGGAGTGGCAGAGAGGGAGGGAGACATAGAATCTGAAGCAGACTCCAGGCTCTGAGCTGTCAGCACAGAGCCCAACGCAGGGCTTGAACTCATGAACCACGAGATCATGACCTGAGCTGAAGTCAGATGCTTAATTGACTGAGTGACCCAGGCGCCCCTAATTCACTGAGTTTTTAATCATCTCTGTAACTCATCTTTCCTTTAGCCCACAGCAGCCTGTTCATTTCCAAAAGTCAACAGCTTTCCCTAAAATGCTTGTGAACAAGCTGAATCACCTAGAAGAACTTCACTTTACTTTAAAAAAGTTTTTTTTTAACATTTATTTTTGAGAGACAGAGACAAAGCATGAGAGGGGAAGGGGCAGAGAGTGAGGGGGACACAGAATCTGAAGCAGGCTATAGGATCTGAGCTGTCAACACAGAGCCCCACACGGGGCTTGAACTGGGAGATCATGACCTGAGCCAAAGTTGGATGCTTAACCAACTGAGCCACCCAGGAGCCCCATACTTTTCTGGTCACAAAATACCAAAAAGCTCTACTGGAAGTTGATACACACAAAGGTCTACTGCAGAAGAGTATCATTTATATCATTTATTTTTGTATTTAAAATAATAATGACTAATTTTTCTTCACATTTCTACTTAAATGTTGACTTCCCCTAAAAAAAAAAAAGCTTTACCCATCTTTTCATTTGTTAATAACCAAGATTTTCCAAACAGGGATTCAAAGAAATTGATAATTCCTAGTGTTGACACTGTTCTCCAAGCAGTGAGCCTGTTCTAAAGGAATGAGTCCCTGTGTCAATGCTACAATCTATTAAGAAAAGCACTCGTGAGATAGCCACTTAATTTCCAACTCTTAGAAAATCCATTATTCTGCACACTGAGACAAAAATAGGATGCAACCAAGACGTTCCTAGATTATGACATTTAGAACAGAGCATACTCAAAGTGGAGCTAGCTTTCCACCCATAGTTATTTAAGGAGAAGGTGAGCAGGCCCCATACTGTTGGAATCCGCCTTTCCATTTCTCTCCTGTTTGCCTTCAATTGGTGGAAATATTCATGGCTTTACAGGATCAGGTTCTTGGTGAGTCCTATCATTTTTGTAATTACTGTGGCTGGTATTAGTAAGTGTCTTCCTTTTATATGCTGAAATAAACTAATGGAAGAGGCAGACCCTATGCAAAATGGCTGGGAATAAGGCCAAATCTTTTTCCATACATTCAGGGACCAGTAATTTTCTAAACGGCCCTTTAAGTTCTGTAGCCTCAATAATTACAACTACCGCCGCATGTAATTTACAGAAATAATTATGCACTCTTCCAGTCCCCATCACCCATCTCGAGCCCATGGCCACTCACCTTGTCTTTATTTTCAGTGCCGGAAGCCTCAGGCTTGGTCCTGATCACAAACGGGGTGGACAGTCGCAACAGGACCCTCTCAAAGGCGGCACTGACCTTTGGAGAAACGATCTCGAAGCAGTCCTCAAACCTGAGCATTTTGTGGCTGTTGCACCACAGCTATTTCCGCAGGCCTTCCCCCAGCTGTAGGTCGGACATGTGGATGTCAAACATCAAATTGGAAAAGGAAGGCCCTGCAGAAGGTACTGATGCTGATTCTGAGGTCCGCAGGGACTTGGGAGGCTCCCCGGGGAAGGTTCTTCCTGGTGTTAGTATTGTCACATTCTTTGATGAGGAAGGTAAGACAGCTACAATTGCCTGGGTTCTATCGGAGCACAGTTTCTCATTGGCCACCTGCTCCATGGCCACATCAAGCTGGTAGATCTTCTTTCCTGCAGCCTTGATCATGCCCAGCATTGCAAAGCCCACAACGTGGTGAGGACGGAAGTAGTGAAGCAGAAGGGTGCCCTCCAGGAGCTCCTTGCACAGGAACGATGGGGACACCAGCGTGGCCTGTTTCCCAAAGGAAGTTCTGATGTGTTCCAACAAAGCATCAAAGCCATTACAAAAGTCCTGCAATGTGCCACCCATGGCTCAAAGGACTCTCTCATTCTCATCAAAGAATATATTAAAGAACTCCTCACCAAATCTTTCTTGAACTTCCTCAAACTTCAAACCTAGAGGTAAATGGGAAGCAAATGTTAGTCAAATGCAATAAAATAATTGAATTTATAGCTTTTTAAAAAATGCTCATCAAATGAGATAACTAGTGAGTGAAGCTAGAGAGATATTTCCCTCGGGCCCAGAAATTCTCAGAGAGATTAATTCATTTTGAATTAGAGAAAGAAAATTTCAGTTCACCTTCTGGGGGCTTCTAAGATGTTGATGAGCATAAGCTTCCTTTAACTTTATGTTTTTTTGTTTTTGTTTTTGTTTTTAAGTAGACTTTATTTTTTAGAGAAGTTTGAGACTCACAGCAAAAGTGAGCACAAAGTACAGATATTTTCCATAGAACACTCTTCCCACAAATACACAACCTCCCCCTTCACACACACACACACACACACACACACACACACACACACACACACAAACACACACACACACACAATCAGTCATGAACTACAGTGGTACATCTGTTACAATCAATGAATGACAATGACACAACACCATCACTCAGAGTTGGTAGTTTACAGTAGGGTTCACTCTTGGTGTTGTATGCCCTTGGGCTTGGACAAATGTGTAAGGATACGTGTCCACCATTACAGCATCACACAGAGTAGTTTTGCTGCTCTAGAAATCCTCTGTGCTCTGCCTGTTCATGCCTCCCACCTTACCTCAGCCCCCTGTAGCACAAACTTTCTAAATGCTGCTAATTTAGCTGCCCAATTTTCTTTTCAATACCCTACTCCATTTGCTACAATTAGCACAAACAAGATCTTTTTCTTAATGGTTTCCCTCATAGGTAAAGAAACTTTCCAGAAGCAGCTATAAAGTTGTTTCTCTATCGGGCCCATCCACTATTACTATCTGACTTATCAAAATTCTTCTGTTAAGTGGGAAATGTCAACCAGAGAGGGAATTTATGGTACTTGAGCAGAGAAAGGTATCGGATTATCTAGTGTCAACAGGAGGAATGAAGTTAGAATCCCGGGAGAGAGGGACAAAACAAGAAACTAAAATGGCAGAATGGTGGACTGATTTGCATTCTTTGACCCACAAAACTGAGAGTAACCAAGAGTCTGGAATCTCACCAGAAAGGGTTAAAAGTCTTTGTCTTCCTGGTCTACATTCACTCCCACTTGACATGGCAAAAGGAACTCTATCTTACAGTAATGGAGGTATAATAAAAAGTAAGTACATACACACACACATACACACAACACATTATGTAGAAACTAGAACCAGTCACACGTGATCTAGTTAGAGCCACCATTAAGGACGATCTGAGGGAAAATATGGAGGGAATTTACGGTCCATACAGGAAGGATACAACACCTGTGTATGAGCTGAGTGTGTACACTAAAGGAAACTTCTATACAGAGTCAGTCTGTTGCTTCTCCTTTGACTTTGGCTGAAATCAACACATGTAAGTTCATATATTCGTATTTTCTTGCCCCGTCTACTCCATCTCATAAGGAGGTCCTGAAGATAAGGCCTGACTGGGAAAGAAACAGAAGGCCACTCTGCTAGTGTCCTGTCCAAGGGCAGAGCCATCTGGGCTGTCTAGGGCTCGGTTTGCTATGTATTCCTACCTTTATTATTCCCTAAGCATTCTCCCCATGCAGAAATCAGGGAACAAAGCAGAGTCAACACTACTATTTGAAAAACACAGCCAAAAGACATCAAATATTTTTTGAGACAGCACTAGAGAGTATAAATTTTTTGATAGCCAAGTGAAGAAGTCAGTTGGACAAAAAAAGTTCTTAAAATCAATGTGAAATGAAAAAAAAAAGTAGAAAACCTAAGAGAAAAAGAGTCCTTTTATTAAGAAGAATTTCATATTAATTTTACTTTCACAGGTTTGACATTCAAGTCAAGCTGACAAAGTCACCTATCAAGATAAAAACATGAGCGCACATCTTACATGGTCATGGTACAAGATTGCCCTTCAACGTAGGCTGCAATCACGAACAGTAAGACCAGCTCAACTGATGATAATAGCATTTATCTGTCCAGTTCTCCAGTGTGGAAAAAAAAAGGTGGACGACACTCACTGCAATTTGGCTCCTGTCCCAATGGCTCCACTGAAACTACTTTTGCAATTGCTTAAAGCAATACATACTGTTTCATCCCTACCTTAGTTAACCTGGTTTGTTGTTTTTGTTTTAATTTGACTGTACTGATCATCTCATTCTCCTAAATCTCCCTTCTCTCGGCTTCTAAAAATATACCCTGTTGGTTTGATTACTGACTGTCTGAAGACTCCTTCCCTAAACTGTATTCCTAGACCAAATCCTTATATCAGCATCGATACATAACCAAAAAGTCCTAATACAAATTAAATGTATATCCCTTCAAAGACAGTGTTCTTGGTTGTTATTAAATTTTTCAATTACAAAATTCTAATTAAAACTAAATTCAAAATAAATAAAAATTCCTATAAGCTGATTATACTCCCTGAACTACAAAATTCCATGGGTCACTAAAACATCCCACGAATTGCTTCTATACTTTGAAGAGTTTTATCTTAAAAGGACAGAGAGTCTTTATGCAAAAAAAAGAAAAAAAGAATTTCTTCTAACTTGCTTTTTGTTTTATAACATTGAAAACACCCTCAGAGTTATTAAGAACAGAGATTAAACATAATAAATAAGTTTATGTTCTATTTTCATTGCCAGAATCCCAAAAAATAATCCAGAAAACAACTCACCAGGAGCACAAAATAAAAACTACTCTTTGAGTACAGCATTCTATCCACTAGGAATCCCTGCTGTCTTACAAAGCACTTCTGTACTTAAGGGTAAAGAAGAGTTGTTAATTCTCAAGCAAAGACACCGAGGTCTGCCAGGGTGCTAGAGTGACTTATACCAATAAAGAAAAGCTAGAATATTTTGAATATTACGCCCAAATACTATACATGGTAATTCTATAAAATCACAGTACTCAGTTAACTAATAAAGATCTTTGGGGGGTGCCTGGGTAGCACAGCCAGTTAAGTGTCTGACTCCTGATTCTGGCTCAGGTCATCATCTCATGGTTTTTGGGTTCCAGCCCAGGACCAGGCTCTGTGCTGACATTACAGAGCCTGCTTGGGATTCTCTCTTTTTCTCATTCTCTCTATGACCCTCCCCCACTCAATCTCAATCTCTCTCTCAAAATAAACATTTAAAAAAATTTTTGTTCTCACAATTATTAAACTGTACAGTATCATAAAAGACAAGAAAGTTCTTCAAGTTGTAAACATGTAAACTTTGGGAAAGATCACTGTAACTTTTACAAATAGTTTCATTTTAAACCTCATCTCAAAATTCAGAAAGCACAGAGAAAGTAGTTCAGCTGAGACAAGTGGTACAGTTCTCACTTCCAATATCCCACTTATGAGGATGCAAATCCCCTACTTACAGCAAATCACATGAAACATATAGACCATGCTCATGTGTTCATGTCAGAAGATGCTATGACAGTTTGACCTTTGGGTCTATAAGAATATGTTCCTCTAGAGGCAAAACTTAAAATAAATCTGCTTTCATTAACAAGTTAAAATTTTAAATTATTGTTGGGGCACCTGGGTGGCTCAATTGGTTAAGTGTCCAACTTCAGCTCAGGTCATGATCTCATGGTTTGTGAGTTCGAGCCCCACATCGGGTTCTATGCAGACAGCTCAGAGCCTGGAGCCTGCTTCAGATTCTGTATCTCCCTCTCTCTCTGCCCTTCCCCTTCTCACGCTCTGTCTCTCTCTCTGTCTCTCTCTCAAAAATGAATAAAACTTAAAAAAAATTAAGTTACTGTTAATTCACTTCTTTAGAAAAATGAGTAGCCTAAATGTGACATCTTTTATCTCAAAATGTAATAACCTATCCATTGATGACATGAATCTTTGTCCTTCATTTGCTATCCATCTGACTTCACATCGTGCACCTCTTAAGGACAAAGACATGAGCTCATTTATGTCTGCACACCCATCACTAGTGTAATGACTGGAACATGGACACAAAGATTTCATTCATAGAAACTAAGCTTTCAGGGTGCCTGGGTGGCTCAGCCACTTAAGCATCCAAATCTTGATTTTGGCTCAGGTCATGATCTCACAGTTCCTAGGTTCGAGCCCCATATCGGGCTGCCAGCACAGAGTGTGCTTGGGTATCTCTCTCCTTCTGTCTCTCTGCCCCTTCCCCACTCATGTTCTCTCTCTCTCTCTCTCTCTCTCTCTCTCTCTCTCTCTCTCTCTCTCAAAATAGATAAAAACTTTAAAAAGTCTAAGCTGCGGCACCTGGTTGGTCAGTTGTTTAAGCGTTCAACTTTAGCTCAGGTCATGATCTCACAGTATGTGAGTTTAAGCCTTGAATCGTGTTCTGTGCTGACAGCTCAGAACCTGGAGGCTGCTTGGGATTCTGTGTCTCCCTTTCTCTGCCCCTCCCCCACTCACATTCTGCCTCTCTCAAATGAATGAAAGCATTAAAAATAATAAATAAAAGTTTAAAAAATAAAACTAAGCTTTCATCTAAATATTTGTTTGGTAAATATAATCAAGCTTTTAAAGCTACACTTGTGCCAGGACACCTGGGTGGCTCCATCAGTTAAGTATCCAGCTTCAGCTCGGGTCACCATCTCCTGGTTTGTGACTTTGAGGCCCACATTGGGGCTCTCTGCTCTCAACATGGAGCCTGCTTCAGATCCTCTCTCTCCCTCTCTCTCTCCCCCTCTCAAAAATAAACATATAAAAAATAAAATATTAAATAAATTTTTAAAAAGTACCTTTAAAACCAAAGTTGTGCCACATTTAAGGGTACCTAGACACCTAGACACATTCTTTTCTGATATGAGCCTCTACAGATAATTAAGTCACAGTGTGATTAGGCTGTGACAGAGGCAAATGGGAATACTTATGGACAATGGAGAAAACAATGTATGACTCTCTCCTCTACAGGTTTTCCTGTTTGCCTCCGTTAGAGCCTAACAGAGGCATGGGTTTGAGCCCCATGCCTGTGATAGTGTCTGAAGAACTTGAATAAAAGTGGGTGTTCAAAAACCCAACAAGGAAGGCACAGTCACACTGACAGATGGACAGTAATGGAATACAGATGAACCAGAGAAGTGGGAGAGCCCAGCATGGTCAGGGATGGGCAAACTGTAAGTGGATAGCATCTGGGGAATAGGAATGAGGGGGTGAGCTGTTAACTGATGGGCAACACAAAGGCTGGACTTTTGAGCACCAAGACCAGAGTCAAAGACACCAGCCAGAGATGCTATAATGTCTTTAAAAGCCTACATTGACTGAACTAGAGAGGTCCCAGTGAGAATAATGTTAAACAATGTGCCAAATATTTTCATAGATGACTTTACACTTTAAAAAATTTTTATCAAGTAGATATTTTTAATTGTCTTCGTTTTACAGGTGAAAAATGTTAAGACATTTGCCCAAGTTCCACAACTATACGTAGCAAACGTAGGTCTCAAGGTGAAGTCTGTCTGATACCACATCTTGTGAAATAAACAGAGGAAAACATCTGTGCGAGGGAAGAAATGCACAGTCTTGCCCACTGTTATTTAATCAATGCCTAGCATTCTGCCTGTCATTTAGGAGATGCTTAATACGTATTAGCTGGATGGTCAATGAATTAATGGATCACTGAAGTCAACAGAAAGCAGTTATAAGGAGCAGTCAACAGCTATCAAATGTCACAGTGAAGTCAAGTAAAAGAAAGACAGAAAACTGTAAAATGGATTGGTCAGCACTTTGGGGACCTTTGACAGCAATTTTAATGGAGGAGTGGGGCAGACTACTGGGTGTAAGGGATTAAGGAGTGTGTGACAAGTAAAGAAACAAAAAGTTTTCAGCTGAATTAATATTATTGGAGAGCTAAAATTACTTCCTTTATAAAACTGTAACAAATCTGACCACTATACTTGGAAAAGGAAATATTACCTTCATTGAGAACCAAGTAATTAGAGAGAGGTAGCACCAAATACATAGCATTGTACATTTGGGGTCCTGGATCCTCTAGGGGAAGATGTATCAATAAAAGAGTACAATTAGTGTTTTTTAGATCCAGAGACCATCCTTGTCACCCAGGAAGGGCACGGGTCTCCACTAACACAGGAAAACACCAAAGCAGCAAGTGTATCCTTATGTGGACCAAATATCAACTGAGGAGGTGAATACCTACCAGCTACTCACTTCTGTGAGCTGCAGATGCCCCATAATTATCTTTTAATTATTTAGGCTCCATCAAATTCACATTTCAGTAATGTAACTCAAGCACAACTATATCTCAAGTCCATATTGTAAAGACATTCCAATATTTTAAGGAGATAATCATCCTCTTAGAGAAACCATTTTTTCAGCTTTCCTTCCTCCGCTATAAATGATATATAATATTGTATAACTTTAAGGTGTACAAAGTGTTCTTTTGATGCATTTATATATTGCAAAACAATTACTCTCATAGTGTTAGCTAACACTTTCAATATGCCACATAATTTTGTGTATATATATATATATATATATATATATATAATTTTTTTTCTTTTTGGTAGTGAGAACATTTAAAATCTACTCTCTGAACAACACCCAAGCATATAATACATAATTGTTAACAATGCTCACAAAGCTGTGCAATAGATCCCAAGAACATATTCATCTTCTAACTGGAAGTTTGTACCCTTTGACTAACATCTCCCCAATCCCCCACCTCCCAGACCCTGGGAATCGCCATTCTGTGAATTTGGCATTTTTTAGATTCCACATAGAAGTGACAGCATATAGTATTTGTCCAGAAACAATACTTTTATCAGGAAGACCCTAAGGTTTTTGTGAGCTAGTTTGAAAGCCAGATGACACTTTAATAAAAATATTATTCTAGTGTCTTGCCAATCTATAAAGAAATGACTGAAGTTGGTCTCAGCCTCCCAGGGAGACTTACCGGTAAATACTATATGCATATGTCTAAATAATAACAAAGGAGAAAGGCTCAAAAGAAATGCCACTGGGAGTGGAAGGTATTATGCTGAGGGAAATAAATCAGTCAGAGAATGACAGATATCATAGGTTTTCACTCATATGTGGATCTTGAGAAATTGAACAGAAGACCGTGGGGGAAGGGAAGGGGGAAAAATGGATACAAACAGAGAGGGAGGGAGTCAAACCACAAGAGACTATTAAATACAGAGAACAAACTAAGGGTGGATGGGGCGCAGGGGAGAGGGGGAAATGGGTGACGGGCATTGAGGAGGGCACTTGTTGGGAGGAACACTGGTGCTGTATGGAAGCCAAGTTGACAATAAATTATATTCATGAGAAAAAAAAGAAATGCCATTGCCTGAATTGTAATTTTAAAGAAAACTGTTTTCAATCTGATCTATCAATGCAGTTTCATTTGAATCTCTGTTGGGGTGATATAAAACCTCTGTAGTTTCAGGATATTCTGGAGTTAAGTAAGTAACAGTATAGGTATAATAGTGAAAAGAAAGATCCTTATCAATCTTGGCCTTAATCTGTGAAGAGTTAAACAATGAGTTTCTACTATTTTAGAAGCAAATCATTCTCCTTTTACTGCATTTGTGGCATCTCTGCCCCTCTCCAAAAGGAACACAACTATGTCATATATTTACTTTTAAATATAAGTGAACCAAAATTAATTGTTTCAAATTTTATGATATAGTTAAAGAAAACAGAGTATACATTCAGATTTTTTTTTTTAAATAGGGTTTTAACATCTTTGAGCTAACAAAGAATTTGCTAACAACAGGGAACTCTCTAATATATTTAAGATTAATTACTGAATACCCAAAGGAGTAGGTATTATCAAAAGCATATTAAGTGCTTCAGGGACATTTGTGATGGTTAAGTTTAAAGTTTTTAAATTGGAGAATATGCTAAGATATACTTTAAAATATGCATAGGATATAAATTTTGATAGAAATATGGCATAATGGAGGTGAAGCCAGATTCTTCTTATAATCTGGGCCACATTTACAGTCTGCGATACATTTTTCACCAAGAAACCACATCTAAAAAGCAGAGCATCCTATGGAAATGATGAAATAGAGACTGGGTGTCGAATGTTGTATGATTGGAAATTTTTAATATGTAAATTAAGAGATTAATCTAAGTTTTAAAAAAAGAGCATCATAAAATTACACTCCAATATTATCAGTTGTTTCTCTTTCCTTTCAAACAGCAAAGCCTATCTGTGTGCCATTCTTGTAAAATACCAGATATTCCCTTGTATTATATATATTTGTCTGGATTCCTCTGTTGACTCTAAAACAGATTTAGTAGGACAATTAATGAAAAGTACAACCTCTAAAAACAGTGTGATCTAGAATGAGAAGAAAAAAAACAATGGAGGAAGAAATATAAACCAAAAGAACTTCCCCTAAATTGTAGAAAATCCTGAATCTTCAGATGTAAACAAGTTCCAGCCAGATTTGATAAGGGCATGCACACACACACTCTAATGTTCTCTCTCTCTCTCTCTCTCTCTCTCTCTCTCTCTCTCTCTCTCTCTCACACACACACACACACACACACACACACAAGCTCATTACAAAGAGGAGCTGGCCAAGCACCTACCTCAGCTCTATACCCAAAAACCTGCATTTTTGCATTGCATAAATAGGGCAATGGCTCACAGGCTTTGGCATCTTCCCACAGAGAGCTTCTCTCATCATTTCTCATGCCTGTACTTCTCCCAATCTTTCACCTGGTGGCTAAGAAGGTTGGAGAGGGAATCACAGTGCAAATATGCATGGACTCTGGCTTCCGTTGATGATGACTGTCCCTGCTCAAATTGGAGGCCACTGTAGCGATGGCAGGAGAGTTTCATTTCCACAAGGACAGATCCTCAGAGGGCTTACTCGGAGACATTAATCACTGCTAATGCCTCTTTGATTGCTACGCCTCTACAATTGTTCAGCTGTGTGAGTCACCCTCCTGAACTGCTGCAACCCAGTCTTGGGAGCTACGTGTCTGACCAATTTGTACAGAAACGATTAGGTTTTGGAATGAAAGTTGTGTTACAGTAAAGAAATAAAATTGAGGAGAATCTGAAAATTTTTTACCACTTTCCAAATGATATAGGTAAAAGTTAGCCAAAGGCTAAACCTATGAGTTTCCTTAGCCAAATATCAGACTTTAAGTGTGACAGAAATTATCACATCATACGTCCATGATGTGGCTATTACAGTAGCATATGGCAGCTTTTACAGGATGCATGAAGAAGCAATCCTAGTACTTTTGTACTTCTGGAGGACAACAGCATGGAACTATGTACAGGTTTATTTACAAAATAATTTGTAGCTACACTGTTTCACACAAGATCAGTGACATGAAGTCATTAGATGCCCTGGAACTGCACTAACCCATCTAACCTCCATCAAAACACAGTAGTCCTCAGGGTGCCTGGGTAGCTCAGTCAATTGAGCATCCAACTATTGATTTCAGCTCAAGTCATGATCTCATGGTTCATGGGTTTGAGCCCTGCATCAGGCTCTGCGCTGACAGTGTGGAGCCTGCTTGGGATTCTCTCTCTCCCTCTCTCTGTTCCTCCCCAGCTTGTGCTCTGTCTCAAAATAAATAAATATAGTACATACTAAAAAAATATAGTATTCCTCATAAATAGTCATCCTTCATCTACTTCTACACCACCCATGATGAGGAACTCCTGAAGCATGCTCTCCCGATAATATTTCTAGTGATCACATAGTTCCTTCCTTCTTCCACAGAGAAACAATCTATTCCTATCACTTTGGCTCACTGGGTCTATTATACCCTCTGTTTTCCCCACAAAAATCTGTTAAAGTGCCTGAAAATAGCTCACAGGCTCTCCTTTGTCTTCTCATCTTGTTTTCAAAGAACTAATTCAAAATCCATTAAAGGCAGCTCAAAAGAATGATCTTAAATGGATGTGAAAGGCAAGAGTACACGAGAAAAAAGATACAGAACAGGTGTGATTTCGAAGGACACTGTAAGTTACCAGGAGGAAGGCAACAAGAAAGCGGCAGAGATAAAAGAGGTCTATTTCAGATAAGAGGAGCTGACGTGAGATGCTTTGACTCCAGGTTTCAGCCCTGTGTGTATATGTGCTCTAACGTGGGAAAATAGATGTCTGTATTTACTCATCCTCACTAGAGTATAGACTTCAAACTGTTTTTCAGTGTCCTATTTATTTGCCCTGACCCCATCCACACTTTTCATACTCCATTCCCTTTAGATCATACATATGGAAGATGCTAGGCCAGGTAGGGAAGCAAGTGAGGACTATGGAAAAACAGTACCGATGGCACACGCATGGACTGAATGAATATCCTCTATGTCTTCTCCAACATGGGTAAGGCCACTGTATGAACAGATGAACAGAGACTGTTCATGTGTGTTACCATTTCCACGGGAACCTGACAGGAACTCTGAGCTACATTTGTCACACCACATCTGGACATATTCCACAAATAGAACACAAGGGCAAGCCTCAGACACACAAGAATTAACAAAAATGGCCAGCTTTTTAAATCAGGAGGGGATACCGTCTACATTTGAGCTCCTCTGTTATTGTAAAGGAACCAATAATCTCTTTGGATTCACGGTTTCTTTGGGGAAAGGGTTATGCCCTTATTATTTCTTTTGCTTTTGTGACATAGCTGTGTTCATTTTTTTCTCTGTCCCCTTTCAGTTTTTGTGCATACCCATACACATATTTTACAAAGCTGGATTCACAGTGGACACAAAAACACTTGGTTTTTGCCTATTTTTCTTTTTGTGTAATTGTTTCTCTCTAGCAGAGGCGGGGGTATTTGTAGCTGTCGGTGCTCAGCAGAGTCTTGCTCTAGAAACTGCCTTGAGCTAAATAAGGCTGACTGACCCAGCGTCCCTTCCCCAGGGCAACCTGTATCCAAAGACATGAGCTGTAATGCAAAGATGAGTCTTCCTGGTCTCCATGGAGGGCAACTGTGAAAAGCTGAGCAGAGTCCTTTCCTGTGACAGCACATGAACCCTGGCCCCTCTCCTTTCTTCACATCCTCACAAGGAAGTAGTCTGGTGAAACTATAAAGCTGTAAACACATGCTACCTAACTTCCAGAAAAAGGGATGAATGGAGGGTGGAGCTGCGAGCCACAAAGCGTTATTCTCAGGACTTGATATCTACAGGGGTTTGCCTGGTGTGTCATCGGTCCTAACTAAGGGTTCCTGAGCACAAATCTTCATCTGAGTCTGTTTCCTGGGGAAATCAGGCTATCACAACATCATAAACATTCTCCCATGCCACAGTGTCATCTTGCCACACTGTTCTCATTGCAACAGCTGCTTAATGTCCTCGGAAGCAGATCATATTTTAATTGACCATTTCCTCACAGTAAGACGGTTGGTTGTTGCCAATATTTTGTCATTATAAAGAGCATTCAATAAACGCCATCGAGCCATTATTTAAAGTTTCTTCTTCTTGGGGCGCCTGGGTGGCTCAGTCGGTTAAGCGTCCGACTTCGGCTCAGGTCGTGATCTCGCGGTCCGTGAGTTCAAGCCCCGCGTCAGGCTCTGTGCTGACCGCTCAGAGCCTGGAGCCTGTTTCGGATTCTGTGTCTCCCTCTCTCTCTGACCCTCCCCCGTTCATGCTCTGTCTCTCTGTCTCAAAAATAAATAAACGTTAAAAAATTAAAAAAAAAAAAAATAAAGTTTCTTCTTCTTGTTTTGAATTATTTCTTCACAATAATCTAAGGTGTGGGCCATTACCAAGAGGATGGAAAGGTTTCAGATTACTGATACTAAAGCCTTATAAGTTGTAATATGGCACACCTAAGTTTAATAGGAAGATACACTAAGGAATCGGGGCAGATTATGTTCTACATTATAGTGTCTTTGACCCAAGGCTCCAAACAGAATGCTTCAGAAGCCCAAAGAGAAAAAGATAACAGAATGCTCTATAATGAACTTATATAGCATTCCATTATACTTGGCTGAGTAAATCAGAGCCTACACAAGGTACCCAGTGTACAATAAATATTTGTTCAGTAGATGTGTGAATGAATAAATGAATATTTAGGTTGCTTTAAATTTTAACTGAAACATGAGGGGGCTCATTAATATAGAAATGTAGATAATGCAGAAAATATGGACTGGATACTAATAAGTCTGTGGCTTTAAGTTCTTAAATTATTCCCATTCCAAAGCAAAAGTGATGGTGGTGGTAACAGGGAGAGCCCACATGGGTACGTGTTAGATCCTCTTTTATGCACAACTTAGCAGAGGGACCAACGAAGAGAATTTAAGGAGGAATAAAATAATTGCTAATAAAAGCACTTTGTCAACCAAAACCCAGTAAGCCAAGTTTGTCATTATCACAATAGGACACATACAACAAATTCATGCAAAAGAATGCCAAAGACTGGATTTTAGTGAAAACCCCCATCTTTAAATTCGGGGCAGATGAGGAATGAAGACAGTAAGCTGAGCACAATCTACCTCTGAGATGCGCTGGCAGATCCTGGAGACATAACCTAAGAATCATCTCCTGTTCTTGTCTCTTAAAATGTCCCAACAAGAATCGTTTCTCAAATTAGTCTGACCTCATCAGTACCTTGTGAGCATGCCCTACTATCCAACTCATGTCCTATCACTCAGACCCTCCCTGGGGTTATCACAAGAGAGCATAGGAGGACAAAGAAGGGGACACTACCTGTTTTTGAGGGGATAGAAGAAAAACAATGGGACATAGAAGGTACAAAAGGAAGAAAACAGACCAAAGGCTTAATTTCTTCCTATAGATAGCTTAATAGGTCAGTTTAGGGGCCACTTGACCCAAAGGAGATATAAAACAAAAATGTCTGTATTCAGAGCTCTTCATTTTCCTATAAACGTTTATCCCTGCCCTATTACTCCTTAACTCCTAAAGAAAACTAAAGGTTCTATGAGAAATCTTTGTTAATATTTGAAAGCAAACAAAAAAGCATTATCCAAAGGTCAACCAAATCTAGTACTTGACAGGAAGAAGATATTACAGAGCTGTAAGATCTTGAACTTTCAGTCAACAAAAGATGCCTGGGAATTCAAGCTTGTGCAGCCACTCTGGAAAACAGTATGGAGGTTCCTCAAAAAACTAAAAATAGAACTACCCTACGACCCAGTAATTGCACTACTAGGCATTTATCTATGGGATACAGGTGTGCTGTTTTGAAGGGACACATGCACCCCCATGTTTATAGCAGCACTATCCACAATAGCCAAAGTATGGAAAGAGCCCAAATGTCCATTGATGGATCAATGGATAAAGAAGATGTGGTATATATATATACGATGGAGTATTACTCGGCAATCAAAAAGCTTGAAATCTTGCCATTTGCAACTACATGGATGGAACTGGACCATATTATGCTATGTGAAATTACTCAGTCAGAGAAAGACAAAAATCATATGATTTCACTCATATGAGGACTTTAAGAGACAAAACAGATGAACACAAGGGAAAGGAAACAAACATAATATAAAACCAGGGAAGGGGACAAAACAGAAGAGACTCGTAAATATGTAGAACAAACTGAGGCTTACTGGAGGGGTTGTGGGAGGGGGGATGGGCTAAATGGGTAAGGGGCATTAAGGAATCTACTCTTGAAATCACTGTTTCACTATATGCTAACTAATTTGGGTGTAAATTAAAAAAAAAAAAAACCATTCTTTCCAAAGCACTTATTTAGTGTGGTGTAGAGAAAGTCATAAATGAAAGAAAAAACAAAAACAAAAACAAAAAAACAAACAAACCAAAAAAACCCCATGGCTTTTCTCTCCTCAGTCCATTCCCAGGACTTGCCAGAATATTGATTGCTATTTCCTTTCTAGCTTCCAGAAGGATGTCAATGGTCAACAGAGTTTGCTTTTTCTATCCCAGTGACAATGAAATGGTTGGCCTGGTGCCCTAGAAGGCAAAGAGATACACTGTTTTTTTTTTTTTTTTTTTTTTTTTTTTTTTTTAAGCTTTGTGACCATGGCCACCTTGTTGCAAGTGCAAACCTTGCAAAGTGGGGGATCTTCTTTTAAAACAGTGAGCCAATAAACTACAATTCTGTTGCCAGGAGAACTGAGCCAACAGTGAAACTTACTAACATCCCTGTTTAACTTATGAGAATGATCCAAATACATAGATAAATAAGACAAGAATGAAACCAAGAGCAGGCAAGCCTGTTTGTGGTAAGATATACTCTATCCCCCAAATCCCTATTTTTCTTGCATACTAAAGTGGAAGCAGCCATACCGGTTTGTGAATACCGCTGTTACTTAAATTTCTGCCTCCCATCAGTAACTAGATTCAGCCGACCATTTTATTAAAAATTGTGCCCCCTAAGGATCAAGATTGTCAAGTATGTCACAGCATGAAAATGCATGTGTGGACGTCAGATTGGAGGGTGGTGGTTAAGAATACGTAGGGAGACATGAAATGACATTTATCTGCCTTGTATGTTGGCTTCTGATCCTATACAAGTTTGAAATTTGAGTATAATTCACTTAAATCCCATTATTTCTATACAACAATTAGGGCTTTAAAGAATTACACAGAGATGCATTTAAAATGGATATGGTTCTTAGGGTACCTGGGTGGCTCAGTCGATTAAGCATCTGACTTCAGCTCAGGTCATGGTCTCACAGTTCGTGAGTTTGAGCCCCGTGCCAGGCTCTGAGCTGTCAGCACAACTTTGTCAGTCTGCTTTGGATTCTGTGTCTCCCTCTCTCTCCCCCTCCCCCACTCATACTCTGTTTCTGTCTCTGTATCTAAAATAAAATAAACTTTAAAAAATGGATATAGTTCTTGAAAAGTATTCCATCTGTCCAACAAGAAAGAAAATGAGTATCAAGCATGTGCCAGATGCTCTGACCCACTATGAATTGCAACAAGTGAGCCATGGTCATTTTAACTATGTGTGGTAATTGTCACAGGGGTTTTAATCACCTTTAAATAGTTCACTCTAAACTATTAGCTCAGTTGAAACACTAAACAGCTACTTAGCATGATGTCCTGCTTAAGGTGAAGATTCTGTTTAACTAACTGTACATGCTGCTGTAGACAGAGGCAGAAAGCACCTAAACACAGAAACACTTTAATAGCACATTGCAATAGTATCTAATCACTGATGACAGACTGTGAAAAGTCATTTACCGTGGGTATTTATTTGTTATGTTTTTTCAATGTTTATTTTTGAGACCGAGACAGAGCACGAGTGGGCAAGGGGCAGAGAGAGAGGGAGACACAGTATCTGAAGCAGGCTCCAGGCTCTGAGCTGTCAGCACAGAGCCCAATGTGGGGCTTGAACCTATGAACCGAACTATAACATCATGACCTGACCTGAAGTTGGTCACTTAACCAACTGAGCCACCCAGGCACCCTTCCTATCACTAGAGGCATGAATCACCTGCTCTGAGACCAGTTCCCTGCAGTATTAGATAAATGGAGTGGGATTATGTTCAGACACTATTCTAATTTCATCTTCAAGGTCCTTAGCACTGCAACAGATTAATAAGCAAGACCACAGAACTGGAGGAAATACACCTCATAGATGGGCTCTACTCTGGACACTCATTACATGTATAAAATTTGGTGCTTTCATGAGTGACGTTGGGGGAAAAACACACTTAAATATAAAAATAGACTACAAGCTCTTATTCATGTGTTTTAGTTTAGGTTTGGATTTTTTTCTTAATTGGGGCTACCACCAAGTAGAAATACAAAGTCCTTTTGGGCTTACCTATCTTAATTATCATTTTATTCAATAGCTTTTAGAACTATTTGATTTTGATATAATTTCAAACTTAGAGGATAGTAGCAAATAGTACCAAAGTAGGAATAGTAGAAATAGTACCAAATAGTACCAATAGTACCAAAAACTCCCATTTTCTTTTATAAAGATTCATCAATTTGTTAGAAATTTATCCCTTCTGTTTTATTCTCATTCTCTCTCTCTCTGTCACACACACACACACACACACACACACACACACACACAATTTGAGAATTAAGTGGTAAAGGTCCTTCCCTAAATACATCAGTGCATATTTCCTACGAACAAGGATGTTCCCTTACAAAACCACAGTACAGTTTTGAAGATGAGGAAATTTAACTTTGGTACAATATTATCTAATCCACACTCCATATTCCAATTCCGTTTATTGGCCCAGTAATGTTCTTCATGGCTCCTTCCTAGCACAGGATCCAATACAGGATTATTCACTGCATTTGTCTTGTATCTTTAGCTTTCCTTCCTCTGGAACAGTTCCTCAGCCTTTGTCTTTCAAACAATACTTCTTTCAAACAATACCTACCCTTCCAGGCCCCCTGCCTTATTGGTGTGGTTACAAAGGACTAATATAGCACCTAACCACTAGATACCCACAGTCAAGGTGGAGAGAAAGACCTGGAGACGATTCAGAAGCACACCATGAAATGTGCTGTAATAGAAGGACAAGTTAGGTTACTCCCATTTTTATCAGTTCAAAACCCTTGTTCTCTAGACCCTTATTTGTTTTCTATCTTCATAAGAAAATACATTTATAGCCAGAATCATCATTAGCCAAAGTAATTTGTAAAATGTCTTTTAGTTCAAGGAGTTGGCCAAAGTTATGTATGTATGTATGTATGTATGTATGTATGTATGTATGTATATGTGTGTGTGTGTGTATATGCATAAGAGGGTACTATATGTATATAATACAGTATGTAAATATGTGTACATATATATGTGTATATATGTATGTATGTATACATGTATGTATGTATATGAGGGTACTATATGTATATAATACAGTATGCATATATGTGTATATATATATATATATACATATACACACATACAGTAGTTTATGGCAATACATGCACACACAAACACACACACACACACACACCAAGTTGTCTTCTTTCCTTTCCTTATCTTTTCTTTACTAAGAAAGAAACAGAGATGGTTCTTTTAAACAGGAGATGTGCTAAAATTGGTATTTTTAGAAACAAAAAAATGTGACCTGGTAAAAAGAACCATGTCTCTTTATAGTTAGAAAATCTATATTCAGGGGAAGAGCCAAGATGGCGGAACAGCATGGAAGTTTTTTGTGTGTCTCCTGTCCATGAAATACAGCCAGACCAACACTAAACCATCCTACACAACTAGAAAACTGATTGGAGGATTAACACAACAATCTGCACAACCTGAACCACAGAATTCAGCAGGTATGTGGTGCGGAGAGCTGAACTTGGGGAGCGAGAAGCCCTGAAAGGTAGGAAACCACTTTTGTGGACAGAGAGAGGATGGAAACTGGGGAAGGGGGAGAATACAGGAAAAGTACCCCTCCCCAAAATTAGCTGGAGAGAAAGTGGAAAATTGGAAACAGTCGCAGGGACTAAACTAAACAGGGAGAAAGGAGAAAGGAGAGTGTTTAAATTCCATTAAGACTGTAAACAAGGGGAGCACAAAGGCTGCAGCTCTGCACCTCGATACCTGGCAGTGCTCTGGTGGGAAGGGCGAATCCCCAGGAACAGAGTGGGGTCCAGGAGGTTCTTGGGCCACTTGGGGAAAAGCGGTTCCACTGCTGGAAGAACATTTGGTAGAGACTGTTGAAGCCACCTGGTCCCAACAGACCCCAGAAGGTGGCCACATTCGCTGGTGCTGGGGCAAGGTCATTAAGGGTAAAGCCTGATGCCAGATGTGTGTTGTGATTTTCCGTCATCCCTGAAACACTGCTGCTACACTATCTCCCAAACATTTTCTGGGGCCAGGTGGCAGCTGGCCGCAGTCTTGGGGCACAGGCAACAATAGGGTTCAGCGGGCGTTTCTGGGTGTTGCCGATATTTGGCCACTATTCATTCGGCCATTGCTCAGTGAGACCCTCCCACAGAGGGCTGGAATGGGTCAAAGATGCAGTCCTTCAGAAATAAGAGGCCAGAGAAAACAGCCACATCTGAGACAAAACTTGGGAGAGAGGTACTGCCTGGGGTCTGGTACAGAGAGTGAAAAAGCAGGGAGTGGGCAAAAGCTGAAGACAGAGGATGCGTGCACAACTGCTGATCCTGGAGAACAGACTGGGTAGCTGGGTAGCACCATTTTCACTGCTTCTGCGCATGCCCACCTACAAGCTCCACAACAATCCACCTCAGTAGGCTAGCAACACCATCTAGCAGAGAACTGAGCCATTACACTGAGCCCTGTCCAACTGGGCCAACCTTGCTCTTCAAGAAACAAGTCTCACCGCTAGCTTAATTTATGGACTATAAAGACTTACATAGACTGACTTTTAGGAGAAAATGAAGCAATTTCAGTCCTACTTCAATCTGTTAGCAGGTTCATCTATTCAATTTTATTTCTTTTTCCTTTTTCTCTTTTACAATCCTTTACTTTTTCTTGAATAGAGAAAGAGAAATAATTCATTTTTACTTTCAATTTTTATTAAAAGTATCTTTAATTTTTATTATATTTTTTACTTTTGTGTAAATTTTTTCAAATTCTACTTTACTTCCATAATTTTATTTTAGTTTAATTCAGTGTATTCACCTTTTAAAAATTTTAAACAATTTCCTTTTTTTTCTTTCTTTTTCTTTTTTTCTCTTTTTCAATTCTTTTCTTTTTCTTGAATGGACAAAGAGGAATACTTCATTTTTATTTTCAATTTCTATTAAAATATTCTTATTTAATTTTCATTACTATATTTTTTGCTTTTATGTAAATTTTTTTCTAATTCTATTTTATTTCCATAATTTTATTTTAGTCTAATACAGTGTATTTTTTCAAATTTTCATGATTTCTTTTTTCCTTTTTTTCTTTATCTTTTTCCTCTTTTTATTTTCTCTTCTTTTTTCTTAAACAGAAAATGAAAAATTTTACATTTATTTTTAATTTTTAATAAAAATATTTTTCTTTAGTTTTTTTCTACTATATTCTTTACTTCTGTGTATATTTTTTCAAATTCTAGTGTACCTCCATCATCTTATTTTAGTCCACTTCAGTGTATTCATTTTTTCAAATTCTCAAAAAATTTCCTTTTTTTTTCTTTTTCCACCCCTTTTTTAAATCTAATCTGTCAAACCACTTTCAACACACAGACCAAAACACACCTAGGATCTTGCATCATTTATTCAATTTGTGTGTGTGTGTGTGTTAAATTTTTTTAATTTTAATATTTTTTAATTTATTTTTAAACTTTTAATGTTTCTACCTCATTAATTCCTTTTCTCCCTTCAAAATAACAAAATGAAGGAATTTCCCCAAAAGAAATAACACGAAGAAACGACAGCCAGGGATTTGACCAACACACATACAAGCAAGATGTCTGAGCCAGAATTTAGAATCACGATAATAAGAATACTAGCTGGAGTAAAAAATAGATTAGAATCCCTTTCTGCAGAGATAAAAGAAGTAAAAAATAGCAAGAATGATATTAAAAATGCTAAAACTGGGCTGAAATCACGGATGGATGCCGTGGCGGTAAGGATGAATGAGGCAGAACAGAGAATCAATGATATAGAGGGCAAACTTATAGAGAATAATGAAGCAGAAAAAAAGAGGGAGAATAAGTCAAAAAAGCATGATTTAAGAATTAGAGAAATCAGTGAGTCATTAAAAAGGAACATCAGAATCATTGGGGTCCCAGAAGACGAAGAGACGAAGAGAGAGAGATAGGGGTAGAAGGGTTCTGTGAGCAAATCATAGCAGAAAACTTTGCTAACCTGGGGAAAGACACAGATATCAAAATCCAGGAATCACAGAGGACCACATTAGATTCAACAAAAACTGACCATCGACAAGGCATATCATAGTCAAATTCACAAAATACTCAGACAAGGAGAGAATCATGAAAGCAGCAAGGGAAAAACAGTCCCTAACCTACAAGGAAAGACAGATCAGGTTTGCAGCAGAACTATCCACAGAAACTTGGCAGGCCAGAAAGGAGGGGCAGAATATATTCAGTGTGCTGAATCAGAAAAAATATGCAGTCAAGAATTCTTTATCCAGCAAGGATGTCATTCAAAATAGAAGGAGAGATAAAAAGTTTCCCAAACAAAAATTAAAGGATTTTGTGGCCAGTAAACCAGTCCTAAAAGAAATTTTAAGGGGGACTCTGTGAGGGGAGAGAAGATTAAAAAAAATTATATATATATATGTATATATATATATATATATATATATATATATATATATATATATTAAAAGCAATAAAGATTAGAAAAGACCAGAGAATACCACCAGAAACTCCAACTTTACAAGCGTCATAATGGCAATAAATTCATATCTTTCAGTGCTCACCCTAAACATCAATGGACTCAATGCTCCAATCAAAAGACATAGGGTAACAGAATGGATAAGAAAACAAGATCCATCTATATGCTGTTCACAAGAGACCCACTTTAGACCTAAAGACACCTTCCGATTGAAAATAAGGGGATGGAGAACCATCTATCATGCTAATGGTCAACAAAAGAAATCTGGAGTAGCCATACTTATATCAGACAATCTAGACTTTAAAATAAAGACTGTATCAAGAGATGCAGAAGGGCATTATATCATAATCAAGGGGTCTATCCACCAAGAAGACCTAACAATTGTAAACATTCATGTTCCAAATGTGATAGCACCCAAATATATAAATCAATTAATCACAAACATAAAGAAACTCATCAATAGTAATACCATCATAGTAGGAGACTTCAACACCCCACTCACAGCAATGGACAGATCATCTAATCAAAAAATCAACAAGAAAACAATGGCTTTGAATGACACACTGGACCAGATGGACTTAACAGATATATCAGAACAATTCATCCTAAAGCAGCAGAATATACATTCTTCTCCAGTGCACATGGAACGTTCTCCAGAATAGACCATATACCGAGACACAAATCAGCCCTAAGTAAGTACAGAAAGATTGAGATCATACCATGCATATTTTCAGATCACAACGCTATGAAGCTCGAAATCAACCACAAGAAAAAATTTGGAAAGGTAACAAATACTTGGAGACTGAAGAACATCCTACTAAGGAATGAATGGGCTAACCAAGCAGTTAAAGAGGAAATTAAAAAGTGTACAGAAGTCAATGAAAATGATAACACCACAACTCAAAACTTCTGGGATGCAGCAAAGGCAGTCTTAAGAGGAAAGTATATAGCAATCCACGCCTTCCTAAAGAAGGAAGAAAGATCTCACATACATAACCTAACCATACACCTTAAAGACTTGGAAAAAGAACAGCAAATTAAACCCAAAACCAGCAGAAGACAGGAAATAATAAAGATTAGAGCAGAAATTAATGCTCTCAAAACCAAAAAAAAAAAAAAAAAAAAAAAAAAAACCAGTAGAACAGATCAATGAAACCATAAGGTGGTTCTTTGAAAGAATTAACAAAATTGATAAACCAATAGCCAGTTTGATCAAGAAGAAAAAGGAAAGGACCCAAATAAAATCACGAATGAAAGAGGCAAAATCACAACCAACACAACAGAAATAAAAACAATAATATGAGAATATTATGAGCAATTATATGCCAATAAAATGGGTAATCTGGAAGAAATGGACAAATTCCTAGAAACATATACACTATCAAAACTGAAACAGGAAGAAATAGAAAATTTGAACAGACCCATAACCAGTAAGGAAATTGAGTTAGTAATCAAAAATCTGCCAAAAACCAAGAGTCCAGGGCCAGATAGCTTTCCAGGGGCATTCTACCCAACATTTAAGGAAGACTTACCACCTATTCTCTTGAAACTGTTCCAAAAACTAGAAATGGAAGGAAAACTTCCAAACTCTTTCTATGAAGCCAACATTACTTTGATTCCAAAACCAGACAGGGATGCCACAAAAAAGGAAAACTATAGACCAATTTCCCTGATGAACATGGATGCAAAAATTCCCAACAAGATTAGTAGCCAACCGGATCCAACAATACATTAAAAAAATTATTCACCACACCCAAGTGGGATTTATATCTGGGATGCAGGGCTGGTTCAATATCCGCAAAATAATTAACGTGATTCATCACATCAATAAAAGAAAGGACAAAAACCATATGATCCTCTCAATAGATGCAGAGAAAGAAATTTTGTATTTGTCAAAATACAGCATCCTTTCTTGATTAAAAACCCTCAAGAAAGTAGGGTTAGAAGGAGCACACCTGGAGATCATAAAAGCCTTATATGAACGACCCAACGCTAATATCATCCTCGATGGGGAAAAACTGAGAGCTTTCCCCCTAAGATCAGGAACAAGACAGGGATGTCCACTCTCGCCACTGTTATTCAACATAGTATTGGAAGTCTTAGCCTCTGCAATCAGACAACACAAAGAAATAAAAGGCATCCAAATCGGCCAGGAGGAGGACAAACTTTCACTCTTCGCAGATGACATGATACTCTATATGGAAAACCCAAAAGATTCCACCAAAAAACTGCGAGAATTGGTTCATGAATTCAGCAAAGTTTCAGGATATAAAAGCAATGCACAGAAATCGGTTGCAGTCCTATTCACCAACAATGAAGGCACAGAAAGAGAAATCAAGGAATTGATCCCATTTACAGTTGCACCAAAAAGCATAAAATATCTAGGAATAAATCTAACCAAAGAGGTGAAAAATCTATACACTGAAAACTGTATAAAGCTTATGAAAGAAATTGAAGAAGACACACAAAAAAATGGAAAAATATTCCATGCTCCTGGATAGGAAGAACAAATATTGTTAAAGTGTTGATACTACCCAGATGGGGGTGAGGAGGAGGAGGGGGAGAGGTGGGGATGGGGGGGGGGTATGTGGAGCAGCCAGGCTGAGCTCAGTGGAGCCCACGTGTGTGGCTTCCTGTGCTCCGCCACTGGCTGAGAGATTGGGAGGAGCCCAAAGAAGGGAGGAGGAGGAGGAGGGGGAGGAGGGAGCGGGAGATCTCGCGCTGGTAGCCAGCTGCGGCTCTGCTCCGATCCCTGTGGGGCTCGGTTTTTTGGGGGTGGGGGGTGGGGGGGGGGGGGGGGGGGCTCAACTATGGAGGCAAATGGGAGCCAAGGCACCTCCGGCAGTGCCCACAACTCCCAGCACGACCCCGGTGACATGTTTATCGATTGACTGAGCTGGCAGACGTCACCAGATAGCCTTAGAGACTATTTTAGCAAATTTGGAGAAATTAGAGAACGTATGGTCATTAGAGATCCCACTAGGAAATGCTCCCGAGTCCGGTTTCGTCACGTTCGCAGACCCAGCAAGTGTAGATGAAGTATTAAGTCAGCCCCACCATGAGTTCGATTCCAAGATGATCGACCCCAAAGTTGCATTTCCTCGTGGGGCACAACCCAAGATGGTCACAAGAACAAAGAAGATATTCGTAGGCGGATTATCTGCGAACATGGTGGTGGAGGACGTAAAACAGTACTTTGAGCAGTTTGGCAAGATGGAGGATGCAATGCTGATGTTTGATAAGATGACCAAAAGGCTCAGAGGGTTTGGCTTTGTTACGTTTGAGAATGAAGATGTGGAAAAAGTCTGTGGGATTCATTTCCATGAAATCAATAATAAAATGGTGGAAAGTAAGAAAGCTCAGCCTAGGGAAGTTATGTTCCCACCGGGGACAAGAGGCCAGGCCCAGGGACTGCCTTACACCATGGACGCATTCATGCTTGGCATGGGAATGCTAGGCTACCCCAACTTTGTGACTATCTATGGCTGTGGCTACCCTGTATTTGCTCCTAGCTATGACTATCAGTTCCCAGACTATTTGCCGATTTCACAAGATTCACATAAATTTCACATAATTTTTATCAACTAGATCTTAAGAGAGGCATAACAAAGTGGGGTTTGCTACCATTACTAGACAGAGGACACAGTCCCGGTCGGGGCCAGCCCCGCCACTGTCCATGCCTGCTGAGAGTGTCCTAGCTGCCCATTTGAACCAATGTTTTTTTACTCTTTTTTAATTCTCAGAAAAGACTCATGTCCTCATTGCTTCAGTCAGTTTAAAAAGAAATTTTTTTTTCTTGTGCAGTCTCCTGGCATTTTGCTTCTTGTACCCAGCGTGAACATTCTTCCTACTTACCCCAACCTCCCACCCTCACCTGGAATGTAACAGGACCAGAGGGAAACTTCTTACAAACTTTGTAGAGCCTCCTCAGGGGAGTCCAGGAAACAGGCATAAAATTACTTTGAATATTGACCAAATAAGCTTCTTGGGGTATTCCATGGGGTGGGCTTTTAGTGCTGATGGCTCACGGGGGTTGAGGATATGTGACTTGGAGCACCTATGTCCTGTAGTGGACATTACCAAAAGTGAACACACACACACACACACACACACACACACACACACACACACACACCCTATTCCTGTAAATACTAATTGAACTGAATCTGGAAGAAAAACTGTATCTCAAAAACCAGCATTATCTGGTTGTTTTTGTCTTTGGGGGCCAGTCCATCCGTGGCTATTGCCAATAACTTATGTACATCTGTCTTTGAGAAGGGACAGCGGAGTCACCTGGGCACTGCTGTGTCTCGGGCACTGTGGGCACAGATCCATGCCGGGCCCCTCCTTCCCCAGAACCCCCATTCTCACCTCCCTGCCCACCCTGGCCTTAAATTCCCTGTTGGCATCACGGCCCCTTGGCCCACTGACATAGGAGGGGACAGAACAGAGGGTCTCTTCTGATCTGATTGGCACCCCTGATGGTCACCTCCCCGGAAGGGCTTGCTTTTCCCATGATTCTGATCCCCTCCATTTCTGCACTTGAAATAAAATACCCCCACTCTCTTAGATTGAAGTACAGCACAGCAGGACCTTCAAGAGTCGTCCCTTTGTTTATGCGCATAGTTTGTGAGAAATGACCCACATGTTTCCACTGGATATTTTTTTATGTGAGCAGATCCATCTGTTTGAATGTCACTGTCCTTGAGAACCAACCTGTGTAGTTTTGCTCATCTCATTAAAGATGCTTGATGTAATAATTGGTTAGCCTCCTTTGATTTTCCTGCAGGCTTTTTCATGAGTGCTATTTTTTTTAAGCATATCTGTATGACTCCCCCTCCCCCACCCTGTATTTTGTTTTGCTATGAATTGCTTTGCTTTGGTGAACTTGTCCTAGTATTCTTGCCTTGCAGACGTTACAGCCATTGTGAATTTTCTTCATCTCTGTAAATAGTTTATCTGTGCTTCTCCCTAATGATGTTTTATTTTTCTCCCCCTTTAAGCAACTGAGGTAGAAAAATAGTTTATCACAGAAAAAAAATGTTGGTACTATCCAAAACAATCTACATATTCAATGCAATCCCTATCAAAGTAACACCAGCATTCTTCATAGAGCTAGAACAAATAATCCTAAAATTTGTATGGAACCAGAAAAGACCCGGAAGAGCCAAAGCAATCTTAAAAAACAAAACCAAAGCAGGAGGCATCACAATCCCAGACATCAAGCTATACTGCAAAGCTGTAATCACCAAGATAGTATGGTACTGGCATAAGAACAGACACTCAGATCAATGGAACAGAATAGTGAACCCAAATTGAACCAAAAACGTATGGCCAACTAATCTTTGACAAAGCAGGAAAGAATATCCAATGGAATAAAGATAGTCTCTTCAGCAAGTGGTGCTGGGAAAAGTGGATAGCAACATGCAGAAGAATGAACCTGATCACTTTCTTACAACATACACAAAAATAAACTCAAAATGGATGAAAGACCTAAATGTAAGACAGGAAGCCATCAAAATCCTCGAGGAGAAAGCAAGCAAAATCCTCTCTGATCTTGCCCATGCAACTTCTTACTCAACACATCTCTGGAGGCAAGGGAAACAAATGCAAAAATGAACTACTGGGACCTCATCAAAATAAAAGTCTACAACACAGCGAAGGAAACAATCAGCAAAACTAAAAGGCAACCGACAGAATGGGAGATGATATTTGCAAATGACATATCAGATAAAGGGTTAGTATCCAAAATCTATAAAGAACTTATCAAACTCAACAGCCAAAAAAACAAATATTCCAGAGAACAAATGGGCAAAAGACATGAATGGACACTTCTCCAAAGAAAACATCCAGATAGCCAATTGACACATGAAAAAACGCTCAACATCACTCATCATCAGGGAAATACAAATCAAAACCACACTCAGATACCACCTCACACCTGTCAGAATGGCTAACACTAACAACTCAGGCAAAAACATGTTGGCGAGGATGTGGAGAAATGGGATCTCTTTTGCATTGTTGATGGGAATGGAAGCTGGTGCAGCCACTCTGGAAGACAGTATGGAGGTTCCTCAAAAAACTAAAAATAGAACTACCCTATGACCCAGCAGTTGCACTACTAGGCATTTATCCACAGGATAGAGGTGTGCTGTTTCGAAAGGACATATGCACCCCCCATGTTTATAGCAGCACTATTAACAATAGCCAAAGTATGGAAAGAGCCCAAATGTCCATTGATGGGTGAATGGATAAAGAAGATGTGGTATATATACACAATGGAGTAGTACTCAGAAATCAAAAAGCATAAATCTTGCCATTTTCAACTAAGTGGATGGAACTGGAGGGTATTATGCTAAGTGAAATTAGTCAGAGAAAGACAAAAATCATACGGTTTCACTCATATGAAGACTTTAAGAGACAAAACAGATGAATATAAGGAAAGGGAAACAAAAATAATATAAAACCAGGGAAGGGGACAAAACAGAAGAGACTCATAAATATGGAGGAAAAACAGGGTTACTGGAGGGGTTGTGGGAGGGGGGATGGGCTAAATGGGTAAGGGGCACTAAGGAATCTACTCCTGAAATCATTGTTGCACTATATGCTAACTAATTTGAGTGTAAATTTAAAAAAATAAAAAAAAAGAAATCTCTGCCTTGTCAGCACTGTCATGGTAATCCACTTTGGTGAAGTTACAGACCAGGGGGAGTCATGAAGCACAAACGTGAGGAGAGAGGCTGGGGGTGGCACTCTGGACATCAGTATGTTATTACCACTTTAAAAATGAGAAAACTGAGGCCCGTTTTTGTTACATAATGTGCCCTAAAGCATTCAAAGGCAGAATCAGACTTTAAATCTAGTAAACCTGGTATGTGGTAGGTCTCCTCCTAAAGCATTTTCTCATCCCTCTGCTCAGAGACCAGGAGGGACACAACATAATGGCAACAATGACATCAGAGGGAGAAAGTCATCATAAAGCAGACTTTCCTCAATCTGGGGTGCCTTTCAATTCTGACAGTGATGCCGGCCTATCCCCTACTTACCCCCTCTGGCTCTGATTGTTCCTTCCACCACACTGTCCAAGAAGTGAGTCCAGCCCCTAGAAGCTGGAGTTACAGAAAGACTAACACAAAGATGTACACTCAGTGCCCCTTTTCCTCATATTGAGGGAAGAAGACTGTGCTGTATGGACAGGTGAGTGTGCTTGTGCAGAGTTTATATAAAAAAATTTAAAAATAAGAAACTTACGACAAAGTAAGACTGACACACAGTGGTAGAACATTAAGCATAAAGGAGAAACTAAGAAAATAAATCAGTAAAATTTATGCTATGCAGGAAAGGCTCTTGGAAACTACAACTGTAATCAACCCTGGAGATTATTTCTACCCCTCATTTTAAGCCCCCTTCCAAGCATAATCTACTCTTTTATCCACTAGACACATACTTCTATGTATATACCTCCAGAGAGCAACTTTTTCATTTATTCACACTTCCCAATGACCCCCCAAAAACATGTTAGTCCCTCCTATGTACCAAGAAATTATAGAGGCATGGGATTAATAGAAAAGAAAGTAATTTAGATAAATAAACAAGATAACATCGGCTATTATAAATTCTATGAAAAGGAATACCAGAGAGGAATAGAATACAAAATATATGGGTTGGAGATGTAAGGGGGGGATGGAGGGCTTCTCTAGATTGGGTGGCCATGGCGTGTTTTTCTGAAGATAACGATGTTTAAAAAGAGACCTAAACATTAAAAAAGAAAAAAAAAAAGTAATCCACGCACCCATCTGGGGACAGGCCATTTCAGGAAAGTGGGATGGTATGTGCAAAGGTCCTGAGGCTAAGTAGGAGTTGAGAAGCCCACAGACGCCTGGCAGGGAGGGCGGGGAGTGACAAGGGGGAGTGGAAGAAGATGGAGTCAGAGAGGTAAGCAGAGCCCAGATCACAGGCAAAGTTCAGATTTTACTCTATCACACGAAGCCATTAAATGGTGTAAAGCAAGGATTTCACAGTTTAATAGCTGGCCCAGCAGCGTAAGCAGAATTATCTGGAAACTCATTAGAAATGCTCCGAGAGTGCATGGGACACACGGGGTCAGAGTCCTGCAGGTGAGGTCCACCTCTCTGTGTTTTAACAAGCCCGCAGGTGATTCTGATGCACGTTAACAAGTGAGAACCATTGGGCTGAAATGAGAAAGGGACATAATCTAATCTGATTAGTCACCTTTCTGTGGTGGACACAACGTTGAGGCACAAGAGTAAGTGTCCAGGCCAGAAGCCGCCACGGCAACAGTGGGGATGCAGAGGCTTTTCCACATGGCATGAATAACTTGAGCCCTCCTTTCTGCAGCCTGAACGGTCTCTGAATAACTGCGTGAACCAGAGAATGAACAAGCTGAGGACTAGAACAAATGTTTAAAGATAAAGTTCCTGGGGCACAGAGAGGCTGTCTCCCCGACAGAGGCTCGCGAGCTCCTCCCTTCCGTCCTCCATCTGTGTGAGCCTTTCAACAGCTGCTCCCTGCATTCATGTCTCCATCTCGGAGACTAAAAAAGCCTCAGAGAGTTTCTGTGAACTACTTGTAAGAATTCATTAAGGACCAGCAGGCAGTCCTGAAGTTCTGATAAATAAAGCAGGTCCAAGGGCAGTTTTATTTTTTTTAATTTTTTTTTAAATCTTTTTTGTTTTTATTCCAATCGTGAAAGTCTCACAAGCTTATTGCAAAAACTTTAGAAAATACAGTACAAATAATTTATACCTTAATACTATATTATTTTCATTTTAACCTGTTCTTGTGCTCACAAGTTTGTTGTTGCTGGTTCCAATTATTACTTTTCAGTTATGTATTTTAATTTTAGACATTACCTGATCCACAGATTAAAAGACTTGGAAATCTCCAAGTTCTCACTTCTGCTCTGATAACTTCCTTATTTTTGGAAACAGAACGTACGTGATTTATGGCTATCACTTGTTGCACACGTTTTCTTACAGAAGTTCTAGATTTAAGCAGAGTCACTAATAATCTTCTGGATAAAGGTTTCTGCCACTCTGAGTTCTCTGTAAGAACTCATTACATGATTTGTTGAATTATTTCAACAATTAAATTTCAACATGTAGTTTGTTTTTTTCCTTAACAGAAGTTAGTTGGTGATGTACTGCTCAAGTTCTCTCCTATTTGAGAAGGCCTGCTTAGCGCTTCTATCCATAAAACAGTATTTGGTTAGCTATGATACTCTTTTTTTTTTTTCCAATATATGAAATTTATTGTCAAATTGGTTTCCATACAACACCCAGTGCTCATCCCAAAAGGTGCCCTCCTCAATACCCATCCCCCACCCACCCCTCCCTCCCACGCCCCATCAACCCTCAGTTTGTTCTCAGTTTTTAAGAGTCTCTTATGCTTTGGCTCTCTCCCACTCTAACCTCTTTTTTTTTTTTTTTCCTTCCCCTCCCCCATGGGTTTCTGTTAAGTTTCTCAGGATCCACATAAGAGTGAAACCATATGGTATCTGTCTTTCTCTGTATGGCTTATTTCACTTAGCATCACACTCTCCAGTTCCATCCAAGGGCAGTTTTAAAGGACAAGAAAGGGAGGCTGGGAGGCCAGTGGTTAGAGGGGACTTAAGAAATTCACAACAGAAGGGCTGGGACCCTCTGGACATGGATGGAGCTAGAAAGTTATGCTAAGTGAAATCAGTCAGAGAAAGACAGATACTGTATCATGTCACTCATATGTGGGATTTAAGAAACTAAACAAATGAGCAAAAGGAAAAACAAAAGAGACAAACCAAGAAATAGACTCTTGACTACAGAGAATACACTGACACACTGGTGGTCCCCCAAGGGGAGGGGGGTGGGGGATGAATGAAACAGGTGAAGGGTGCACTTGTGATGAGCACAGGGTGATGTATGGAAGTGAAGAATAACCATATTCTACACCTGAAGCTAACATAACACTGTATGTTAACTGCACTGCAATTACAATTTTGAAAAAAAGAAACCCCAGGAGGGCTAGCTTATTATTCGTCCCGGGCTTACCATTCATCCGGATTCATCCTCCCAACTCAAGGCTCCTTAAAGCTGAATTACTTCAAGAAAAACCTTGGGCAAAGCCCTATTTCAGAGATTTGGAAAACCATCGCTCTCCCAACCTCACCCTCTGCCGGAAACATGTAAACTAATACTCAGCAATTTTTACCAATTGCCTGAAATCCCTTTAACTAGAAGAAACACACTCCTTTTCAGTTAGAGATAAAAAGCCTTTAATTGTGTCTTTGAAAGAAGTACAACAGACAGGTGTGAATAGTGAATTCAAATGTTAGTCATAATAGATGCTCTCCTTTTTCACTATTAAAGAGAAATAGGAAGAAAGAGAGATGGGTGGGGACACTGGGGCCAAGAGAAGAGGGAAGACAAAGTCAAGAAAGGCCAATGTCACAATACTGCCACCAACATCTCCTCTCTTTTCGCGTGCCCACGAATAAAGGCAGCGGGCACTGGTACTTCCAAGTCCTCAGAAGGCAGCCCCCACTCAGGTGAAAATGTGTTAACGGGTCTCTTTGGAGACAACTGGACATCAGGATGCCTCTTTATCAGAGACACATGCATGGTTTTCCTTACACTGTCTCTAAGAAACAGAACTACCAAAGACTATTTGGAAACCAAGAATAAACACAGGCTATGTCTACATGGACAGAGGGAACAAGAGAGGTGAGGCAGTGGTTGAGATAAGAGAACTCCCTCTTACTAATGGAAAAAAGAATTTTCTCCTGATTATGGTAACATAGTCTAGGTAACCACTCTGATCACAGTTACAAGATTCCCTCTCCAATGTGCCCTGAAGACGTAAGTTCAGTTCACAAATGAGCCTTTCATCAGTTACCATTTCATTTCAAAAGAGGGCATTTGCAATTCCACAAAATGATTTGTCTTTGGTTACTGGTATTTTCTTTAAAATATTAAAAACAGGGGGCTCCTGGGTGGCTTGGTCGGTTAGGTGACTGACTTTGGCTCAGGTCATCATCTCACGGTTCATGGGTTTGAGGCTGCATCAGGCTCTGTGCTGACTGCTCAGAGTCTGGAGCCTGCTTTGGGTTCTATGTCTCCCTCTCTGTCTGCCCCTCCCCTGCTCACTCTCTCTCTCTCTCTCTCTCTCTCTCTCTCTCTCTCAAAAATTAAAAAAAATTTTTTTTGAATACAATTCAAAAAATAATAATGACACTAAACACAAGAGCAAACAGGTTGTAGTGCTCACCACATACAAGGAACTGTGCCAAGTATATTGACTAATTTGATCCAAATACCATACTTTGGAAGCAGCAAATCCAATGAGAGTGATTAAGTTTTATTTTAGAATATGTGGGGAGAGATTAATTTGACATCATTTGCCTCCATTAGGGTAAACCATTTAAAGTCACTAATGGCCTCAAACTAAAAGCCATCTCACGAGTTTAAATAATATGTTTCTCCTAGTACCACACTTTTGAGTACTCATGTGACAAGGTTTCAAAGCAATTCCCGCTGAAATGACAATTAACATAATTATCCAGCACTTAAAACATATGGCATTGTACTAGGTACCGAGATTATGTTTCCACTAAATCTTCTTTTCTTCTGTTTTGGTTTAAAAAAATAATCACAGTGCATCCTACTAGCCACAAATATAGTCTCGATCCCCAGGGCAATGACTATTGGCCCCAAATGTTAAATGATGCTTGATGACCTTTCAAAAGGTACTAGGATTTGAATGTTAGCTCCTCAAAAGTGCTCACAATCTTATACAAATAAATGATGGCAGCTCAGAGACAACATTAACTATGTGAATTATAAATATGCACTGTCTTTCATGTCAATGAGTTTAACTCCTCCGTTTTAAGCTAGACTGCATCAGAAGGTGAATTTAGCCTTCTGCATTTCCAACTGCTTTCTGCCATAGGCAGTTGTAAGTAAACCGTACACTTATCTGGAGCTTTCTATTTACAGAATACTCCCACTGAAATTATCTCATTTATTCATAGCATCTAATCTTCAATTAGCTGTTACCATCGTCATCCTCCCTTATAAAACAGATTAAAGTAACTTTAAACTTCTATGCGTTGGTGAGGCCTTGAGTTCCTGTTCCTTGATTTTGTCTTCTTATATTACCCCGTATCCAAATGATGTCAAGGAAAGAAAGATTAAAGAACAATGTGGAATGTGGAACTCTAAACCAATACCTCTCCCTGAACTCTATTAGGCTTATAATGACTCGGAGTCGACTTTCCTAAAGGATTCTAAAATCCCATTTAAAGCCTCTCAGGTTGGTACCATTCAACCTGACTGTATTACGAAGGCACAATTAGGAGATTCAGTGGAGGAGAAGATGGAAAGAACACAAGAAGAAGAAAAGTTAAAAAGGAAAGACAATACCAAAAGGGAATTTCATTTAAAAGGATTAAACAAAAATAAACCAAAGGACGTCAGTCCAGGGGTCCCAAGGAGTGGCCCCACCGCCACTGTAAAGAAGAGTGACTTGGGTGGCAGGAAAGTGCATGCCCAACAGCTGTGTTTGAGTAATTATCTTTAATTTTCCCCAAATAATGACCAAAATCTATTTTACTTACCCAATAACTTGGTGCTCATAATACTGCAATGTCCTCTGGAGAGTCTGCTGTATCGTCTGAGGCTGGAGAAGAAGAAGAAAAATAAAAATATATTATCAGCAAATCAGTGCCTTTCCCCTTCTGAGCATCAGAGGCAGATATGGGGCTTCTGATTTATCTTCTACGAGTTTTCACTTTGTAATATTAACCCATTATGCATTTTGCCATGTATTTTCTCCACAGGAAGTAATATGAGGTACTCAGCAATTACCCCGAATTTCCCAGCATTTCAAAGGTGATAGCATTTCCTAGCCATATTTTTTCCAATTCTTTTGCACCAGCCCTTAGGTTCATTACAATACTCAACATTTATTGTGGTTGTCTACAACAAACCGAGGCCTTGAGGGCAGTGGAGGGGAGGTGGACTCAAGAAACAAGGGCCATGCCCAGATCAAGCCTCACCTCCTCAAGGACTTGAGAGTTTTCAAGCAAGGATGCTGAGGCCTCCAAGAGGGGCCACAGGTACTCTGGGCAACAAAATGGGGTCTGCGGCAAATACATAACTAGTTCCCAGCCGAATTGTATAATCCTTGCCTCTCCGGGAGAGCTGAAGATAGTTTCTTACTCCCAGGTCAACAAATTTTTCTTAGACTTATTTAGGCAACAAAGCCTGGGCTTCAGGTTTCTGACCCAGGTAGCCACGAAGATCCCTGAACATAGAATTTATTAAGAAATTGGGGTAAGAACCAAATCAGAAATTAATTTTTGGAGGAATCAGCCTCCAAGTGTGCAAGGAAATGGGTACAGGGCAAATGCCTTCAACAGCTGTTTTTCATTTACACCGGGTGAAGAAGATGAACAGGAGGCCTCATGCTGGCATGGATGTTTCTTCTCTTCAGCACAGAATCAAAGCACAGTAGATAGAATGTGCCCAAGCAAGAAAAATCACTCCTGAATCGAGAAGCAATGGAGCTGTTGAGAAATCTAAAGAAGCAGCAGACACAAAAATCCCAGTGCACAAGAAAAGTGTGCTTTAAAAACTCAACCCACGGCCAAGCTAAACCAAGTCATTATCAGTCACTGGCCGGGTACCCCTGGGAGCTGGGCCTCTTGCACTGGCTGGGAAGCTTGTGAGCTAAGATAACTTTCTCTTTGGCAACATGCCCTAAAAGCAGTGACTATGCACACAGGGATTACCCTTCCAATAACCTCTGGTCACAAAACGTGGAACAGAACGCAGGAACTAGAGTGCATAGGGCCAGTTAAGACCAGAATGACCTCATTTGTATAAAAGGACATTTTTTTCCCTGCACCAGGATTTTCCCAGTCATTAAAAAGCACATGTTTGTGAGAGGGGTTAAGCCTTTTTTTTTTTTTTTAATTTTTTTTAACGTTTATTTATTTTTGAGACAGAGAGAGACAGAGGATGAACGGGGGAGGGTCACAGAGAGAGGGAGACACAGAATCTGAAACAGGCTCCAGGCTCTGAACTGTCAGCACAGAGCCCAACGCGGGGCTCAAACCCACCGACCGTGAGATGGTGACCTGAGCCGAAGTCAGACGCTTAACCGACCAAGCCACCCAGGCGCCCTGAGGAGTTAAGCCTTTTAAAGAGCTGACTTTTTTCTTTTGTGAAACCATTACTTTTTTTCCCCCCCAGCAGGAGTTAAATTTATAGTTTCCAACTACATTAAAAGGGAAACGTTCTCTGGGAATATCCAACAGAGCTCCAATGCCAGAAAGCATTTATATACTTCCTGTCGCTTGCCAGAGCTGGTGGGCACATTCTCATGGTCTAAACTGCAAGCACAGAGGGTGATTGGAGACTATCTTCTCATCGTCAGCAAGTAAAGGATGACTTCAGCACAGAACATCTCATCACCATGGATTCACAGAGTCCTCTTCAGAGTTTGCCTGATTGCTCACCCAATGGCTCTTATCGGTGAGAGATGTCTTCACGTAATCTCGGGGTCTCTCTTGACCTGAATAAAAAAGCCACGTGTGGGCCAAAGCCGTCCACGGGGGTGACTTCTGCCTTGAGAGTCATAGGGTCCATTCTTAGTCCACGTATGTCAGCAATGCCGGTCAGTATATTAATGGGAAAAACAGGGGCTTTGAAGATATGCAGACCTTCTCTCCTCCTCTAAGAATATACCTCCATACCTGTCCCTGACTCAAGAGGTCATCCAACTTTCTACAGGCCAAGATCCCATTCTTCTTACCTGTATCTGCTCCTTCCTTTCAGAAGGAATTTAGACAATTTTAGAACAAAGGGTTTAATATCAAAGTGAGTTAAAAAATCCACTCAAAAGCCACATGACCTTGGGCAGTTTACTTAAGCTCTCTAAGATTCCTCATGTGTACATTATTTTTATGGAGATTAATTGAAATAAAGCAAAGTCTTCAGTGCACAGTAGATACATAATAAATGATAGTTACAATGATACTCGGCTGTAAAACATGGCTTCTATCCTCAATAGTCTCATAATCTAGTGGAGGGGCACAAGATTTGTCACACCACCCAGCCCACAAGTGTGATGTTTTGAGATCCTTACCATCTAAAAATTCAATACAGCTCCTACTACTGTTAATCATAAGAGGGTGCTGATTCCAGTAGACAAAGTAAACAACAGAAAAATGGCAGTTTCATTTCCAATGAAAACTTCATATCAGTCCAGAGATGGTTATAGAAGCAGAATTCTGAAAATTAAGATTGAGGATAGTCCTAGAAAGCAGGCTTACAAGTGGGAAGGACACTGAAGCCCCATAGTTGAGATCAAGACCTGAGGCCTTAAGATTTACAAAGAATAAGAAACCATGAATCTCCTTCCTAGGACACAAAGAATGGGCAACAGGAGAACCAGTTGGCCTAATCATTTTATAGCCAAATGCTGAAGGATCTGAGAGACAAGGGTGGGGAAAAAGATGAAATCCAGTATTCCTATCATAAAAAAAACAACAACAACAACAACAATCAAAGAGGTCTATGATTCTTCTCTGCTTACCCCAAGCTAAGATAGAGATAGTAGCCTCTCATTGTTCCTGTTCAACCCCAAGAGGCAATGGCTAAGAACATAGAGCTGGAGACACAAGGCAGCCATCTGGGTCCTGCACACAGATCATCTGGGGCAGACAGAAGGTACTCAATGGCTGCCATCACATAGCCACAAGATCTCCTTCATCTCCTGTCTCATGAAAAGCTTCACTCTGCTTCGCCAGCAGTACTGACCCTTGCACACTAAATGTTATGCTCACTTAAGGTCATGGGATCCAAACATTCAGCCATGAAACAGTCCCAACAGAGCCAGAGAAGTGGTCCCCGAGGAGTGGGAGGAAGCATTTCCCAGAAGCTGGCCCTGCAGAGGCTGCAACACAGTCGCTGCCATGGACATCTGCACCAGATGGGATCAAGGTAGGAGGCAGGGAAGCAAGACATGCGTGTGTGTGCCCATGAAACACACTCGTCATCATATAAAGCACATGCTCACCTTGATTTAACAGATCAAGAAGTTGAGGCTCAGATTGGTTCAGTAAAGAACCCAAGATCACAAAGGTAGGAAGTGAATAAGCCACTAAAAGCCAGGACTGGCTTCAAAGTGTACCCCTCTTTCTACGAGATGCCTTGAGGGTCCCTCTCATCTTTAACATTCTGGGATTTATATATTGTTTGCTAATATTGACAGCACTTCATCCTTCCAAAAACAAACAAAACTTCATAGCTAATTTTAGTTTTTTAATGTTTATTTATTTTTGAGAGAGAGAGACAGAGACAGAGACAGAGCATGAGTGGGGCAGGGGCAGAGAGAGGCATAGACAGAATAGGAAGCTGGTTCTAGGCTCTGAGCTGTCAGCACCGAGTCTGACAGGGGGCTCAAACTCACAAATCGTGAGACCACGACCTGAGCCGAAGTAGGACACTTAACCACCTGAGCCACCCAGGTGACCTTGATAATTTTAAAACAAGCTTCTCATTTCTGCTTTATGGCACACACCCATAGGCTACAGAATTAATGGAAACCCTAGGCCGCCCTTTAAAGAAATGTCTGTAAATAGCCATGTCATTTTATTTACTTAAATATGAGGAAATTACATATCAATGTCAGCAATTAAATGATAGAGATATACACTTAATTACTAACTCTCTAGGCCAGTGGTTTTCTATTCTGTCTGTACATTAAAATCACCTTGGGGGGGGGGCGCATGGGTGGCTCAGTCGGTTAAGCGGCCGACTTCGGCTCAGGTCATGATCTCGCGGTCCGTGAGTTCGAGCCCCGCGTCGGGCTCTGTGCTGACAGCTCGGAGCCTGGAGCCTGTTTCAGATTCTGTGTCTCCCTCTCTCTGACCCTCCCCCGTTCATGCTCTGTCTCTCTCTGTCTCAAAAATAAATAAACGTTAAAAAAAATAAATAAATAAAATCACCTTGGGGAACTCTAAAAATACCAATGCCTGAGTTCCACCTCCAAATTTTCCAACTCAAATGGTCTGGGAGATCCAGTTGCTTCTAATGTGCAGTCATGGGTTGCATACCTGTAGTTTAAGGTATAAACATGATGATCAAGACCAATAACACTCTATAAACCTTATCTTAACTGAGTAAGTCCACATTAATGAGAACACATTCTTTATTCAAATATCAAGAGAAGTAAGCTTCTGGGAGGTGTTCATACGTAACTGCCAAGTTCAACACAGTTCCATTTATTAACTGTCACTAATGGCTGATAATTAAAGTGAATTTCTTACATAAACAAAGCGCTATATTGCTTGAGGCATAAATAAAGGATGTTTAAAATTTCCATACAACTCAGTCCCGGGCACTTATGTCAGCAATGCTGGGACACATACATACAACATAACAGCTAGTATGACACTCCCTCTATGAGAGGCACTGCTGTAAGCTCCCTGCACACTAACTCCCTTGTTCGTCACATCAACAGCATGACATAGACATGGGTGTTATTATTTTACAGATAAGAGAACTGAGACACACAAAATTGAAGCTGCCTATGTCACACAGGTAAAAAGAGGCAAAACCCGTACTGAAGAGTAGGTAATCTGCTCCAGAGTCCAGGCGCAAAGCCTCCAACCTACACTGCACATTACACTTAAGACTTTGGATCTGGTTGTACACTTTACAGTTCACGTTTCGTAACGCGTGCCGTGCCAGCGGATCTTCCACCAGTCACAGGGGCCTCCAAGGAAATAGTCAGGCTGGTGTTATTGTCACCATTTGACTGAAAAAGAACCAAAGTTAGAGATGTTACAAGTCCTCTTTTGCAAACAGAGCATCTCTCCCCTTAGAAAGTGTTTCCAGTAAGAATTTTTTTTAACGTCAACACACAATTAAAGAATCACATGGATTCAAATTGTCGACTTCTTGAGGACACATTTAAAAATCTTGACACCAAACCTGTATAGACAAAGAAAGACATAGGCAAAATCAGGAATAAAGTCTTGCCTTGGACACATGTTTCCACTCCTCTCTCAACTCTTTGTCCTCCTCTGGCTCACCCCTTCCTTACACCCTGGGCATCTAATATCTTCAGCTGCATTCTGATAGGCTCAATCGCTACCAACATCATGTAAACTTCCTAAACAGGTCTCCAGTAATCATCATTGCATAATCTACTTCCTTTTCTCATCAAAATTTTAAATACCTTTAGTGCTCTTATCTCAGGTGGTGCTCAGAAGGAGTCATACCTCCATTTCCTCAAAAACTCGATCCCTGGTCCTAAGGTAGAGGATGATAAAAAAGGAGCTTCCCTACATTATAAAATATGGTCTGACCAGTAATAGTGGAATTGTGGTAAATAGGCTTATCAGTGAGAGACAAACTGGGGGCAGAAACCACTTCTCATCTAAATCACACCACAGGGACCTCCATGTTCTCCACAAAATTATTTCACATAGTAGTACATGATATGCCAAATTCCATCATTTAACATGACCAAAATCATAACGTGAGATACCCTATCTTTACGGCTAAGCCTGTAGACACCAATGGATCAAGTGAGATGATTGGTGTTATTAATAAAACTAGTCAAAACAATAAGTCACTTCTGACAAACAGCTTAACTGCTTCTGAAAGATATGTGATTGCAGTAATCATCAATCTTGCTAAATATGCAGACAAAATATTCACTTTTCCAGCCTCTGACTAAAGTTATTACATATATCGCCCCAGAGAGAGAGAGAGAGAGAGAGAGAGAAAGAGAGAGAGAGAGAATAGTGGCAAATTATGTATAAAACATTGAGTCAAGACCTCTGTATTTCAAGCCCAGCTGTGCTACTGATTTTTTTGTAAAATTAGCCAACATCTCTTCACCTGGGAGAAGGAAACTTTGAGGAAAAAAATGCTTCCATTTTCCCATGTGAAAAACACTTGCAAGAAGTTCCTAGTTCTCAGGGTCATTTGAAGTAAAGCATTGTCAAGTTAACCACTTGAAAACAGAGGGTCAGATCACACTGAAAACTCAACCATCTCTCAGGAAGCTTGGCAGTACCTTCATCAGCTACGTGGTGGGAACCACCTGACCCCTTTCATCAGCGACTTGGGGTGAGTCGCCTATACCCCTCATCATTGTCCTGCACCCCTTCATTGGCGACATGGGAGTATACCACATGCCCCCTTCATCGGCGATGTGGGGGCAGGGGGGCCGCCTAATGCAACTGATTTCTGTGCATTGATTTTATATCCTGCAACTTTGCTGAATTCATGAATCAATTCTAGCAGTTTTTTGGTGGAATCTTTAGGGTTTTCCATATAGAATATCATGTCATCTGAGAGAAGTAAAAGTTTGACCTCCTGGCTGATTTGGATGCCTTTTATTTCTTTGTATTATCTGATTGCAGAGGCTAAGACTTCCAGTATTATGTTGAATAACAGTGGTGGGTGTGGATGGACATCCCTGTCTTATTCCTGACCTTAGGGGGAAAGCTCTCAGTTTTTCCACATTGGGGATGATATTAATGTTGGGTCATTCATTTATGGCTTTTATGATCTCCAGGTGTGCTCCTTCTATCCCTACTTTCTTGAGGGTTTTTATCAAGAAAGGATGCTGTATTTTGTCAAATGCTTTCTCTGCATCTATTGAGAGGATCATATGGTTCTTGTCCTTTCTTTTATTGATGTGATGAATCACGTTAATTATTTTGCGGATATTGAACCAGCCCTGCATCCCAGGTATAAATCCCACTTGGTCGTGGTGAATAATTTTTTAATGTATTGTTGGAGCTGGTTGGCTAATATCTTGTTGAGGATTTTTGCATCCATGTTCATCAGGGAAATTGGTCTATAGTTCTCCTTTTTCTTGGGGTCTCTGGGTGGTTTTGGAATCAAAGTAATGCTGGCTTCATAGAAAGAGTGTGGAAGTTTCCTTCCATTTCTATTTTTTGGAACAGCTTCAAGAGAATGGGTGTTAACTCTTCCATAAATGTTTGGTAGAACTCCCCTGGAAAGCCATCTGGCCCTGGACTCTTGGTTTTTGGCAGATTTTTGATTACTAATTCAATTTCCTTATGATTATGGGTCTGTTCAAATTTTCTATTTCTTCCTGTTTCAGTTTTGGTAGTATATATATTTCTAGGAATTTGTCCATTTCTTCCAGATTGCCCATTTTATTGGCATATAATTGCTTACAATATTCTCTTATTATTGTTTTTATTTCTGCTGTGTTGGTTGTGATCTCTCCTCTTTCATTCTTGATTTTATTTATTTGGGTCCTTTCCTTTTTCTTTTTGATCAGACTGGCTAGTGGTCTATCAATTTTGTTAGTTCCTTCAAAGAACCAGCTTCTGGTTTCATTGATCTGTTCTGTTTTTTTTGTTTTGTTTTGTTTTGTTTGTTTTTTGTTTTGGTTTCAATGGCATTAATTTCTGCTCTAATCTTTATTATTTCCTGCCTTCTTCTGGTTTTGGGTTTTATTTGCTGTTCTTTTTCCAGCTCCTTAAGGTGTAAAGTTAGGCTGTGTATGTGAGATCTTTATTCTTTGTTTAGGAAGGCCTGGATTGCTATATACTTTCCTCTTATGACTGCCTTTGCTGCATCCCAGATGTTTTGGGTTGTGGTGTTATCATTTTCATTGACTTCCATTCATTCTTTAGTAGGATGTTTTTCAGTCTCCTAGTATTTGTTACCTTTCCAAATTTTTTCTTGTGGTTGATTTTGAGTTTCATAGCGTTGTAGTCTGAAAATATGCATGGTATGATCTTGATCTTTTTGTACTTACTTAGGGCTGATTTGTGTCCCAGTATATGGTCTATTCTGGAGAACGTTCCATGTGCACTGGAGAAGAATGTATATTCTGCTGCTTTAGGATGAATTGTTCTGATATATCTGTTGAGTCCATCTGGTCCAGTGTGTCATTCAAAGCCATTGTTTTCTTGTTGAGTATTTGATTACATGATCTGTCCATTGTTGTGAGTGGGGTGTTGAAGTCTCCTACTATGATGGTATTACTATCGATGAGTTTATGTTTATGATTAACTGATTTATATATTTGGGTGCTATCACATTTGGAACATGAATGTTTACAATTGTTAGGTCTTCTTGGTGGATAGACCCCTTGATTATGATATAATGCCCTTCTGCATCTCTTGATACAGTCTTTATTTTAAAGTCTAGATTGTCTGATATAAGTATGGCTACTCCAGCTTTCTTTTGTTGACCTTAGCATGATAGGTGGTTCTCCATCCCCTTATTTTCAATCGGAAGGTGTCTTTAGGTCTAAAGTGGGTCTCTTGTAAACAGCATATAGACGGATCTTGTTTTCTTACCCATTTTGTTACCCTATGTCTTTTGATTGGAGTATTGAGTCCAATGATGTTTAGAGTGAGTACTGAAAGATACGAATTTATTGCCATTATGATGCTTGTAGAGTTGGAGTTTCTGGGGGTGTTCTCTGGTCTTTTCTAATCTTTGTTGCTTTTAGAATGTATGTATGTATGTATGTATGTATGTATGTATTTCTCTATCTATATATATTTTTTAATCTTCTCTCCCCTCACAGAGTCCCCCTTAAAATTTCTTGCAGGGATGGCTTACTGGTCACAAACTCCTTTAATTTTTGTTTGGGAAACTTTTTATCTCTCCTTCTATTTTGAATGACATCCTTGCTGGATAAAGAATTCTTGGCTGCATATTTTTATGATTCAGCACACTGAATATATCCCACCACTCCTTTCTGGCCTGCCAAGTTTCTGTGGATAGGTTTGCTGCAAACCTGATCTGTCTTCTCTTGTAGGTTAGGGACTTTTTTTCTCTTGCTGCTTTCATGATTCTCTCCTTGTCTGAATATTTTGTGAATTTGACTATGATATGCCTTGTTGATGGTCAGTTTTTGTTGAATTTAATGGGGGTCCTCTGTGCTTCCTTGATTTTGATGTCTGTGTCTTTCCCCAGGTTAGGAAAGTTTTCTGCTATGATTTGCTCACAGAACCCTTTTACCCCTATCTCTCTCTCTTCCTCTTCTGGGACCCTGATGATTCTGATGTTTGTCCTTTTTAATGAGTCACTGATTTCTCTAATTCTTAAATGATGCTTTTTTGCCTTAATCTCCCTCTTTTATTCTGCTTCATTATTCTCTATAAGTTTGCCCTCTATATCACTGATTCTCTGTTCTGCCTCATCCATCCTTGCTGCCGCTGCATCCATCTGTGATTGCAGCTCAGTTATAGCATTTTTAATTTCATTCTTGCTATTTTTTACTTCTTTTATCTCTGCAGAAAGGGATTCTGATCTATTTTTGACTCTAGCTAGTATTTGTATTATCGTGATTCTAAATTCTGGTTCAGACATCTTGCTTGTATGTGTGTTGGTTAAATCCCTGGCTGTCATTTCTTTGTGTTCTTTTTTTTGGGGGTGAATTCCTTCATTCATCATCATTAGGGAGAAAAGGAAGTAACGAGGTAGAAAAATTGAAATTAAAAAAAATTAAAATTAAAAAAATATTAAGATTAAAAAATTAAACACACACACACACACAAATTTAATAAATGATGCTAGATCCTAGGTGTGTTTTGGTGTGTGTGTTGAAGGTGATTTGACAGATAAGAGAAAAAAAGTGGTGGAAAAAGAAAAAAAAAAGTAAATTATTTGAGAATTTGAAAAAATGAATACACTGAAGTAGACTAAAATGAGATGATGGATGTAAACTAGAATTTGAAAAAATATACACAGAAGTAAAGAATATAGTAGAAAAAGCTAAAGAAAAATATTTTTATTAAAAATTAAAAATAAAAATGAATTTTTTCTTTTTCTATATTCAAGAAAAAGAAAAGAAATGAAAAAGAGAAAAAAGAAAAAAGAAAAAATGAGAAAAGGAAATCATTTGAAAATTTGAAAAACTAAATACACTGTATTAGATTAAAATAATATGGAAGTAAAATAGAATTTGAAAAAAATTATATAAAAGCGAGAAATATAGTAAAAAATTTAAAGAAAAATATTTTTAATGGAAATTGAAGGTAAAAATCAATTTTCTCTTTCTGCATTAAAGCAAAAGAAAAGAAACAACAAAGAGAAAAAAAGAAAAAGAGAAAAGAAGAAAAAAAGGAAATCGTATGAAAATTTGAAAACGTGAATACACTCAAGTAGACCAAAATAAAATGATGGAAGTAAAATAGAATTTGAAAAAATTTACACAAAAGTGAATAATATAGTAATAAAAAATAAAGAAAAATACTTTTAATAAAAATTGAAAGTAAAAATGAATTTTTTCTCTATCTGTATTCCAGAAAAAGAAATGTAAAAGAGAAAAAAAAAAAGAAAGAAAACTGAATAGATGGACCTGCTAACAGATTGAAGTAGGACTGAACTTACTTTGTTTTCCCATAGAAGTCAGCCGACATAGCGCTTTATAGTCCATAAACTAAGCCGGCAGTGAGACTTGTGTTCTTGAAGAGCAAAGTTGGCCCAGTTGGGCAGAGCTCAGTGTAACAGCTCTGCTCTCCACTAGATGGCGCTGCTAGCCTACTGGGGTGGATTGTTGCAGTGGTTGTAGGTACATATGCGCATGCGCAGGAGCGGTGAAAATAAGCCCCCCCAGCTACCCTGTCCTCCCGGATCAGCAATCGTGCACCTGTCCTCTGTCTTCAGCTTTCGTCCACTCCCCGCTTTTTCACTCTCCATGACCAGGCCCCAGGCAGTACCTCTCTCCCGAGTTTTGTCTCAGATGCGGCTATTTTCCCTGGCCCCCTACTTCTGAAGACTGCGGCGTGGACCTGTTCCGCCCCTCTGTGGAACAGCCTCACTGAACAATGGCCGAATAAGCTATGGCCGAATATGGCTGCCACCCAGGAACGCTTGCTGGACCGTGCTGCTGCCGGTGCCCTGAGACTACGGCCAGGTGCCAGCCCGCCACAGAAAAAGTTCGGAAGATAATATAGCAACAGCATTTCAGGGATTATGGAAGATCACATCACATCACACATCTGAAACCAGGCTTCACCTGTAACGACCTTGTTCCAGCACCAGCGAATGTGGCTGTTTTCTGGGGTCTGCTGGGACCAGGTGGCTTCAACAGTCTCTACCAAATGTCCTTCCAGCAGTGGAACCGCTTTCACCGTGTGGCTCAAGATCCTTCCGGACCCCACTCTGTTCCTGGGGATTCACCCTTCCCACCAGACCACCAGCAGGTATCGAACTGCAGAGTTGCAGACTGCGTTCTCCTTGTTTGCAGTCTTAATGGAATTTAAACTCTCTCCTTTCTCCCTTTTTAGGTTAGTCCCTGCAGCTGTTTCCAACTTTCGACTTTCTCTCCAGCTGCTTTTGGGGAGGGGTGCTTTTCCTGTATTCTCCCCCCTCCCCCAGTCTCTGTCCTCTCTCTACTTGCAAAAGCACCTCCCTTCCTGCACCTTCTCGCTCCCCAAGTTCACTTCTCCGTGCCACGTACCTGCTGAATTCTGTGGTTCAGGTTGTGCAGATTGTTGTGTTAATCCTCCAGTCGGTTTTCTGGGTGTGTAGGATGGTTTAGTGTTGGCCTGGCTATATTTCATGGACGGGAGACACACAAAAAACTTCCATGCTGTTCCGCCATCTTGGCTCCACCCCTGTAATTTTTTTATTGGCTTAACTCTACATCTCCTGTTCATTAGTCTGCATCCGTGGCTTAACTGGTGCTGAATTCCTGACCAGACGTAACAATGTCCAAATAACACCGGGGAATTTGTCATCTGACTTGGCACCTCAGCCTCAGGTTATCGGTTCTGCCTGTGGCTCCTCTCCCTCATCTAAAGAGCTGCTACCATAACGTGAGCCTCACATCTTCATAGGATTGGGTCTAAAAGGCAGGAAATGTCTCGTTGTCATCCGTGAAGAGAACTTCCCAACAGACCCCACAATGTTTCCCACAGCTTCTGTTGACTCAGATCAGACCCCTGACATTAACAGCCTCTGTGAGGAGTAGACCCATGGTAGGCAGCCTGACGAGGGTAGGGACATGGCATCGAGGGCGCCCGGCCACCTGCCATCACAGGTCCGCATCATGTGCACCCCTTCCCATGCTGGACATTGTGACCGTGTGCACTGTTTACTATGAACACTGATGCAGTGAGTGTCCTCATGGCCACATGTTGAGAAACATGCTTATTCTCATCCTTAAGAGCATTTCTAGAAGTGGTTCACAAAGATTAAACAGTTCTAGAGCTTTGAGAAGAAAAGGCCATGCGGTTTCCACTTCCAGCTAGTGTTACATGTGCGACCATCCGTACGCCCTCTACCTATGTTCTTCCTGGTCAACTGTACATATTCTTCCCTTTTTTTTTTAATTTAATCTTTGCGAATATAAGTGAAAAATGATGTGTTGTTTTTAAATTTGTATCTCTTTTATTGCAGATGAGATTGATACATCGGTGTTGTTATTGGCTGTTTTTATTCCTTCTTCTGAACCACTTGTTAATCGTCTTTGCCTGTTTTCCTTCACTAAATTAGCACTTAAAGTGGTAACATAATATATAAGATGCCAAGACCATCACATCGATGACACAATCTGTTACACAGCTGTAGTGCATATCTTGGGGAGTTAAAGTCTTATTATTGTGGGATATCAAGAAGTGAAAGGATTTTATTATTTTTGTTACTAAAATTAATAATTGTAAATTGCATAAAATTAGGTACTTTTCTTAGTAAACAACACAATTGGAGTGTTTTGTAATTTTTTATTTTATGAAGCATGCCAAAATACTCCAAGCAGAGTAAATAATGTGTTTTTAAATGATCAAGTAACATATAAAATAGGAAACCTTGTTGTCCCTTAGCATGAATGTAATAGTGATATGAAAACCTGTCATCTGTCTTGTCATGATAATAAAGCAAATAAAGTCAGTGAATTTTTATGAGCCAGGCACTGCGCTAGATTTCATGTTTTGTTTTTCTGTTTCTCAAAGTTACACATGGTTTACAGAGTCTAAAGGATCTATAGGCTCATTTTTCTGAGTGAGAAATACCACCCCTTGACCTCATTCTTGCATTTCCTATCCCCCAGAGCAAGCTCTTTTTGTTATCCATTACCATATTTTCGAATAACATGCTTCTGTTTTACTTGATTTTGCAATCATGGGCATTCTTTTAATTTCTAGTTTCAAAAGCTTGTTCTGTTTCCAGTCCATTATATATTCCCTTCCTGCCTCCTCTTCCTAGCATAATCACATTGTGATTCAGTTCTTACATTGTTGACTGGTTCAGAACTTTTACATTATTAAGATGTAAAGCTGTGCCCGCGGAGCGATGGCTATTCTTGACCTAGACAGCAGTTTTCTTTCCTTGACAATTGACTTTGTTTGCATAGGTTTGTAGGCACTTCTTGCTAATGCTGCCCAAAACTCTATGAGATGCATGTTCACACATATCTGTGCTGTCCACTTCATCCATTTTCTGGAAGACACCGTGTCTGGAGCAGTCTGTTTTGTCCGGCCAGGACTTGTGCCTTCTGTAGCTGGTGCCCAGCTGGTGTTCCTGGAATCTCCTCTTACTGTCCCCCCAAGGCATCCCTTGCCTCTCCCTCTGTTAGACTCCCTGGTTTCCCATTTCCTCCACCTCTTGTTTTGTAGCATATGCTGGTGTAGGGGACATCGGAGATGTATTTTCTGAGACTTTATGTGAGAAAGGGGCAATCCCCTTATGCAGGTGGTGTAAGGGATTCAGCTGCTGCTTACACAGATTACTCCATTCCCTGCCACTGAAGCCCAGTGTTTGGTCCTGGCGATTGTTAAATCCTGGGCTGGGCTGGACCACAGTGCTGTTGCTTCACAGCCGTGTTTTGCTGAGTCCAAAATCATTATTTGCATTACACCATATACTGCTTGGGACAGCGTCATTGGTTTCTATGAATAGAAGCTTATTCCCTGCATAGGAACTGACAGGTTGATTTGAAAAATGGATCGACATATGTATGTCTGCATATTCATATACCCATTGCAGTTTAGAGCTCAGGAATCAGATATATATTTTTTTTCAATTAAATTTTAAACTATCCTTACAACTCAGTATCAAACTCAGAAACCCATAATATTTGGGTAACTCAGTAGGCCCTCACTGGCTGAACTATTGTCATCTGAACTTGATAACAAAATAGGTTTATACATGAATACATGGGTATATACATCCTTGCTCAAAAATATGCCTGAAACAAATTCCATCTGCTAGTATTCAATCAAAGGGAATATAAAGGGAGCTAGTTTCATTTTATGGGGCAAATAAATATGCTATCATAGTGTTTGTGAATTAGCAAAGTCTTTGGACATACGTCCAATTAAGATCAAGTGGCTTCTTTGTCTTAGAGTATCTCTATTAGAATAGCTATCTTCCTTTGCAAGCACCTCACAAGTATCAAGCTATTCAATCCTCATAATGTTATAGGGTAGGTTATAGTATCATCCCCATTTTACTGCTGGGGCAAGAAGGGTACTGTGGTATTGAACAACTTGTTAAAAATAATGCATCCATTGAATAGTGGACTCAATATTTCAAACCATATAGGCTAGATTCAGAGTCCGAACTCCACTCTGCAAAACTCATTGTTAGGCTGATGAAAGTTTTAACAGCAAGCCATCCTGGGGCAGGGATGATGTGGTCCAGGAGCCTTTATATTGGTAGCTTTTGCTGATTTTGTGAAATAATGCCACTTGTGTAACTCAGCTTCTAGGTTTAACTGCTATTTTGCCATATTAATTTCAAATTGCCCCTCCTGCATGCATATACAGGTGTAGCTGAAGACCTTCCACCCCTTTCACCCCTTTGCCTTCCCTCTCCAGTGATAACCTCTGTCACTTGTAATTTTATTCACGTAACTACTTAAGTATGCATCCATCGTGGATGTGTGGTGTCATGTACTTCTATCCTAGATTTTCCTATTGGGACTGAAACATCAGTTTGGGGTCTCTGTGTGTTATTTAAAGTGGCAAGGGTGTCGAATGAGGAGCTCACTGATCTCAGACTTCTCAAAGGAGATAATAGATACCCTGAGGGGTAGGTGGTGCTAACAGTTACACCTGCACACCTTCTGGAGGCATTCATTTCATCTAAAGTTTGGGAAAGGCTCTTAGATAAAAGCAATACAGATCTAGTAAGAAGTGAACAAACTTTCCTACATTTTAAGACAGAAGGCGGAGGAGGGCTTCAGATGATTTTCCCTGCCTACAAGTATACAGTCACTGTTCTTCTAGGGTCATTTTTTTTTTTTTTTTTTTTTTTTTGTGGAAAAGTTGGAAAGGAACCAACATGACAAAGAAGGAAGAGAACATTTCTGGGACATGGAAGCAGAAGTCGAGCTTAATACTCAGTGTGCTGTCCCTCAGGAGAGTGCCCAACGTGCTGGGAGTGAGGCCAGTCTTGCGGCCTTGACCTGGAGCCCCTGGGCTCAGAACCTGGGTGATCCTGGCCGGCCCCCACCTTTTTCTGTTGATACTTTGCACCCTTCCTGTGTTCTTGTTAGTGTTGGAGGGGCAGGGAAGCTGTCCATCTGGCTACTCTTTCCCCCTTCTGACTCCATTCTCCACCTGCTCAGGACACCAGAAGCATGTTCACTATAGACGCTATCTTAATCAGAATCCCTTTTCCTTGTTGGTGTTGGCAAGTGCGAGGAAGACTGGGTGGGAAGGGAACTCTGTCAGGGTGTTGATTCCCTGCTGGACAGTGGTTTGGAGATGAGGCAGCAGGCCTCCTGTGCACGTCCCTGTGGCTCCTCTTCCTTAGGAAACCAGTGACCCTCCTGATGAACCCTCAGGAGGTCAGTAGGAGCCTCATTATGTCACAATGCTCACCTCCCGTCAGATCCTGCTGTGGGCATTTTATCATCTCACATCCTGACAAGCGGAAAGTGAGTCTGATACAAGAAGTTCTGAGAAGGAGATCACATTCCCAGAACTTGTATCACCGTATCTTGTTTTAATTGTCCTATTTGATTGTTAGCTACTCTTATCGTTAGATTGTTAGTTATTATTAGAAATGATTATTGTTCATTTCTCACCATGCTTAATTTATAAATCCAACTTTAGCATAGGTATGCTTGTATAGGAAAAAACATAGTATTAAATTATCAAATTAAATTGTTATTAAATCCATTAGTTATTAATAGAGATTGTTATCTCTAATTTATCAATCAAACTTTACATATGCATGTATAGGAACAAACATGGTGTCTATAGTCTTTGTACTATCTGTGGTTTCAGGCACCCACCTGGGGACTCTGGACATATCCCCACGGATAATGGGAGGCTACTGTAGTCGTATTCTGCTTCATCACAGCTCCACACATGACCCTCGTCTCCAGATAAATCTTATGGGATCAGGAACCACTTTCCTTGCACTTTATTCTTAGTGGAAACATCTTGCCTTTGCTTAGCGCGGCCGCTTTGCCCTGTCTACCATCTCCTGGAGGTTCCCTTAGCCTTCCAGCGATCTTCACTCACTGCTTGAGCTCCTTGAAGTAGCGAGTTAATGCGGTTCTGGCTAAATTTTCAAATGACAGCCAGTTGTGCTGAAAATGAAATCTGACGTAGCTGGAGGACCTGTGGATTCTGCACCTCTTCCTACCTGTCCAGTGCCTGCTTCTTCCCACTCCCTTGGTCCAGACACGTTGTTCTTCCTGTAGCACTGCAAACATGTGCACGCTTGTGTCTCTGGGCATTTGCACCCACTGTACCCCCTTCCTGGCCTGTCTTTACCCCAGATATCCTGGCTGATGGGTATTCAGATGGTAGCTCCTCAGAGAAACTCCCCAAGTATGCTTGGTAAAGTCTATCAGATCGTGGTAAGAGGGATTAATGCTACTGGAAATTACTGTGTATTGGCTTAGCTGCCAGCTTCCTTCCCGCTCAATGGTAAGTGTCAATGAGGGAAGGGGTTTTTTAATGCCTGTTTCTCTGGCACCTACTAGGTGCTCAACTAACATGTTTTCCATATAAATGCCTCTTTCATGGCTCTGATGACAAGCCTTGATGTTGTCTTTGACTTCTCCCTCTCTCATTCCACTTCAGGAATTCTCCTGAAGAAATCCTGTTGGCCATTCCTTCTAAGAGCATCAGAAATTCAATTCTTGCCACCCTGTCCAAGCCACCACTTTGTCTGAATTACTCAGCAGCCTAACTGGGCTCCTTCTGCTTTGTTTCTGCACTCCAGTCTCTAGCAAGCCCTGACCATGCTTGGGGCTGTGTTGTCCTCTGCTATGGGGCTGTCCTGTGCATCACAGGACCTGGGGCAGCAGCCCTAGCCTCATAGAAGCTGGTAGCATTTCTGGCCATTGTCAGATGTCCCACGGTGGGGGGTCCTATTGCCTTTGGCTAAGCAGCCCTCCCACCAGAGAGCCTATCAGAGCATTTGCTCAGGACTCTTCAGAGACTTACAGTAGCATCCTGAGCCTGCATCTGACTTTATTTTCACCCCCAATCACTCCTGTTTGCCCCTTGTTGGGTCACAAAGCCACAAGGTATCCCCTGGAACGTTCTTCTCTGGCTGACCCTCCACCCTCTGCTGTTACCTCTCTGGAGAGGCCTTCCTTAAGGTCCCATCTCCACTAGCTCCCCTTGTTCCATTGTGTGAAATCCATGAAAGTGGACTGTGACCGGTGCCTGATGAACCACACACCCAGGGCCAACCTCCCAGTCTCCCACTCCCCAAACTTCAGGCTTTGTGAGCCTGGCTTTTGCTCAGATGATCGTAAAGCATGCCTGGCACATTAACAAACAGGACCTGCCATCATCCTCGTCTGTCTGATCTCCACTCCATCTTTCCATTACCGACCCTTGCCTTCTCTGGCAAGACCAAATCAGTCTATTAAAATCTCACTGCTCTTGTTTCTCATGTAAATTATGATGCAACTTTGTGTAGTTCTTGATCCTATCTCACCATGTTCATCAGCATGTGTTTGGCTTTGTTGCAGCAACTCCCTCTCATCTCTGTGGTTGGCATAAAAAAGCCTAGCCCTCACACCACATGGGGAGGCTCGCTTGTCCTCCATCTGGTGGCTTGTGATCCAGGATGGTTCCACCAGTCAGTACCTGACTTCCAAGGAGAGTTTGTGTTGTGCCCAACTCCTGAGTGCTTCTGCCTAGAGAGGACCCCCTCACTGCCACCGAGGGCTTATAGGCTGAAACAACTGTGTATGCCCCAGCCACCTGAATCTGGAGGGGCTGGGTAAATCATGGGGGAGGGAGGTGATCATGGAAATCTGGCATCCATAAAAGACATTGAAACAGTCCCCACCTGGTGGCCTGAACCCCCTGGGACCATGCATCATGTTTGCCCTATTCTTTTCTGGGTCCTGTGTGCGTCGTCAGTGCTAGACCCATAGGTGGCTGGAAAATGATGTTTGCCTGGAGAAAGCCCCTCCCACTTTGGGCGGTGGTTCTGTACCCTGACTGCCATTTACTTTGTCATCTCAGATGGGTCTCTTCACCTTTTGTACCTTAGTTTTCTGTGGGCTGTGGGTGGTGTTACCCAGTCTGCAGACCTGTTAAGAGACTCAGATGTGAAATCCATGTGAATGCTTTGCAGACAGCTGGTGCACAGTGGGTGCCCAATAACCCACCCCCGACATGCTGGCCTTCAAAATGGCTCATTGCTTGTAGAATACACTGAAAACTAATGTGAATGCTTTCATTTGACAAAGTATAGGTCTTACTCGCCTGTGACCGCACACCACTGAGATCAGTATGTGATCATGTCAGAGGTGTGGACTGAGGTATAGGGAACTCCGTGCCCCCCCCCCCCCCGGTAGTCTTGCATGCACACAGCACCAGTCACCTGGGGAGAACATGGGACACATGTACCACACTGAAATCCTGGCCCTCCTGCTTGCTTCTTGCCCTTGGACAAGTCTCTTCTCTGTAAAATGGTAGAAATGACCATCCCTAGTTCAGAGGTTGCTGTGAGCATTGTCTGTGCAGAGGGCTTCACTGTGCCTAACACCTAGTAGGTTCTCACGTGGTGGTTTTCTTCTTTATTTGGGCCTAATGCTATTCTGGAAAAAAGTAGTGCCCCAGAGGGCATCCCGGTGTCCCTGATCCTGCATGGAGAGCTGGGAGCCCCTGTTGGTGACTGGGGGAGAGAGCTTGAATGCTGAACAGGGAACAGCCTGGGAAGGGTTTGGGAACCATTAGCTCTGGTTGCAACAGCAGGTGGCTCCACTAGTACTGAGGTTTTTCCAGCATGACCTGTACATGTTGCTTTCCTGGGTCAGTTTCCTGTCTGTAAACTGGAGGGGTGCGGATTGATGATGAATAGAAAGGATTTTGTACCATGGACCGCTCAGTAGATGGAACCTATCAGTTTGTATTCTTATCCTTCCTATTGCCATCATTATTTCCTGTTTATAGCATGAGAACTGAAGATGTGCCCACCAACTAAGGACTGGACTGGGGGACCCCTGGAAAACTGTCCCTGCAGGAACAGAAAAGGACGATGGGATGGATCTGTTCACGGAGTGGAAGGTACCTCTGTGGGAGGGCAGGAGGGGGAAGTCTTGCATTATTTATGGTGATCGGATTCCCTGTGTAGCATTTCAGGAGGCTGAATGAAGAGCCGCCTTTTCCTACTGCCAGGACAGGAAGCTAGTTGGACAGATTTTCTACAGAGCGATGTCCTCTAGTAAGGTACCCACCAGCATGCCTCGTTTTCAGGCACTTGAAATGTGGCTAGTGGGACTGAGGAATAGTTTGAATTTTGATTAATCTAGAATTAATTTTAAAACCTGACACTCAATCTAGTTACTGGAAGACTTAAATATATTTGGGACAAAATGGGTATGTGAATCTTTTTCTACAGAAAATCATAGGAAACACAAAACCTTTCCATCAAAAGTTTAGCATCTGGATTGAGAGATGCTGTAAGTCTGAAGTACTAAATTTCAAAGAAGGAGTACTTTTTCAAAAAGAAAAAAAAAAGGAGGTGGGGACATAAAAATCTTAATTTCATAGTGAGTTAAAATAACACTTTTGGTATATTGGGTTAAAGATATTAAAATTTTACTTGGTTATTTTTGCTTTTAACATGGTTCCTGGAAAGTGTTAAATCCCATATCTGGATGGCAGGTGTCTCCGGGGATGGCATTACTGTAGGCATCCGTCTTGCTTGATTTTGGGGCAGTATTAAGTATTACTGGTATTTTGACTTTGGTAGGTTAAAAAAAGTATCTAATTTGTTCTTTTCTTGATTTTTCACTTTCTATATTTTTGGACTTTATTGGCTTAGAATTCTGGCAACTCTTTTTCTGTTAGAGAATTTGTTTCTCACATTGGTGTGTGGAAGTCCTTTCTGTACTAAATATGCTGTCTGTTGCTTTTGAGGTTTGTTGTTGGCCTTATTTTGCCTCTATTACTTGATGTAAAGAAGATACTGTTTGGATTTGTATCTTTTTATTGTTTCATGTTTAGTGCTTGATTATTTCATCTGTGCTTTCTTTTAGAAAATGGTGTGAGGTATTGAACTCCTGGGAAATTTTAGGGAGAAAACTATTTTAACTATGTCTTTAATTACTCAGTGGGTATATACATTATCCTGGTGTGTGTTTGGGAGGGAGTCAACTGTTCTCTGTGTTGTTCTTTATAGCTTTCAGGGAACTTCTGCTCATGTTGTGTCTGACTCAAAGTGACCATAAAGGAGACAGGGTGGTGGGGAATGACCTTCCTAATGTATATAGTAATGATAGACTCGGCGATATAAATGGCTCACCCAGAGATCACCTGTTTAGAAGTGGGACTTGAATATGGGATTCTGATTTTTGTAACCAGACACCTGCTGTGTCACTGGGGACAAGAAGAAATGACACTTTCTTAGATCATGACCTTGAAAAAGAAGCATGTTTTACTCCTGACCTTGCTTTACTGGACTTAAACAGACCCAACCTCCCACATCTCCAAGTCCACTTCCCTGCTCCCATCCCTTGCCCATTCTTCTAGGGCACAAGCAGATACTTTTTTTTTTTTAAATATAATTTATTGTCAAGTTAGCTAACAGTGTATACAGTGTGCTCTTGGCTTCAGGAGTAGATTCCCATGATTCAGTGCTTACATACAACACCCCGTGTTCATCCCAACAAGTGCCATCCTCAATGCTCATGGCCCACTTTCTCCTCTCCCCCACTCCTCCCATAAAGCCCAGTTTGTTCTCTGTACTTAAGAGTGTCTTTTGGTTTGCCTCCCCCTCTGTTGGAAACTTTTTGCCCTTTCCTTCCCGCATGGTCTTCTGTTAGGTTTCTCAAATTCCACGTAGGAGTAAAAACATGTGATCTCTGTCTTTCTCTGACTACTTATTTCACTTAGCATAATACCTTCCAGGTCCATCCACATTGTTGCAAATGGCAAGATTTCATTTTTGTCGAGTAGTATTCCATTGTATGTATAAAACATATCTTCTTTATCCACTTCATCAGTTGATGGACATTTGGGCTTTTTCCATAATTGTGGCTGTTGTTGACAGCACTGCTATAAACATTGGGGTACCTGTGTCCCTGTGAATCAGCACTCCTGTATCCTTTGGATAAATTCCTAGTAGAACAGCATATATTTCTGAAGATCCCTGTCAAGATCTTAAACCTCCTGAGCAAGTGTGAGTTTTGAATCCTTTTTGACAACTACATTCTTTACAACCTGGATGTTCTAAAGTTCTCTTGGAACCAAAGTCCTCTCTGACCACTAGCCACCATCCAGACCTCCCATGTTTCCTTTCTCTTTTCCTGGTTAAGTGTGTGGCTTTCCAGACATCTTTGTGTGGGCAAAAATCCACAGGATCCTGTTGTCAACAGTACCATCCTGAATGTATTGTTAAATTTCTTTCAACACTTATATCTAAGGTATACCAGTATACCAGTATGCTTAATTTCCTTCTTTGCAACTGCTGTGCTGTGGATAATGGTACAGATACACCAAGGTTTATCCAGCCATTCACCCAGCCCTGGACATTTGGGTTGTCCTCTAACTCACTTTTATACATGATGCGATGAACAGTGTGTTTCAGGCTTTCTGGCTGATGCAGGCAAATGTCCTTCCAGGGGAGACCCTGAAAAATAGAATGACTCCATCCTAGGTGGGCACACAACATTACTGCTGACATGATCTCCAGTGTGGTTCTAGCAATTGACGACCAGCCATGCACGAGACTACTGTATTTCAGGGTTTAGCAATTTAATAGGTAGAAATGTTATTTCATTTAAATTTGTGTTTTCTGATAGCTAAGTAGGTTGAATGCCTTTTCATGTGATGGTTGGACACTTGCATTTGCTCTTTGAACTGCTTGCTTATCACTACTGTACACTTCTCTATTGGCTCATTTTTTGTACTTTTAATTTTTTAAATATTTAATTCCAAACATCTAGTGTAGTAATGGCCTCAGGAGTAGAACTTAGTGACTCATCCCTCATTAGTGCTCATCCCAACAAGTGCCCTCCTTAATGCCCATCACCCATTTTGCCCATGCCCACACCCATTATCCCTCCAGCAACCCTCAGTTTGCTCTATTGAAAGAGTCACTTATGTGCATGCCTGGGTGTCTCAGTTGGTTGAGCGATCGACTTCGGCTCAGGTCATGATTTCATGGTTTGTGAGTTTGAGCCCCACATCGGGCTCACTCCTGTCAGTGCACAAGCTGCTTTGAGTCCTCTGGCCCCATCTCTCTGGCCCCCTTCTCTCTGCCCCTCCCCTGCTAGTGCACTCTCAAATCCAAATAATTTTTTTTTTTAATTTACATCCAAGTTAGCATATAGTGCAACAGTGATTTCAGTATTAGATTCCGTAATATCCCTTACCCATTTAGCCTGTCCCCCCTCCCACAACCCCTCCAGTAACCCTCTGTTTGTTCTCCATATTTAAGAGTCTCTTATGTTTTGTCCCATCCCCCCTGTTTTTATGTTATTTTTTGCTTCGCTTCGCTTATGTTCATCTGTTTTGTATGTTAAAGTCCTCATATGAGTGAAGTCCTATGATATTTGTCTTTCTCTGACTAATTTCGCTTAGCATAATACCTTCCAGCTCCATCCATGTAGTTGCAAATGGCAAGGTTTCATTCTTTTCTATTACTGAGTAATCATACACACACACACACACGCACACACACACACACACACACACACACACACACACACCATATCTTCTTTATGCATTCATTCTTTGATGGACATTTGGGCTCTTTCCATACTTTGGCTATTGTAGATAGTGTTGCTGTAAACATTAGGGTGCATGTGTCTCTTTGAAACAGGACACCTGTATCCCTTGGATAAATACCTAGTAGTACAATTGATGGGTCATAGAGTAGTTCTGTTTTTAATTTTCTGAAGAATCTCCATAATATTTCCCAGAGTGGCTACACCAGTTTACATTCCCACCGTCAGTGCAAAAGAGATACTCTCTTTCCACATCCTCACCAACATCTGTTGTTGCCTATTTTTAATATTAGCCATTGTTACAGGTGTGAGGTGGTATCTCATTGTGGTTTTGATTTGTATTTCCCTGATGATGAGTGATGTTGAGCATGTTTTCATGTGTCGGTTGCCTATCTGGATGTCTTCTTTGGGGAAGTGTCTATTCATGTCTTTTTCCCATTTCTTCACTGGAAATTTGTTTGTTTTGGGTGTTGAGTTTGATAAGTCCTTGATAGATTTTGGATACTAACCCTTTATCTGATACATCATTGGCAAATATCTTCTCCCATTCCACCAGTTGCCTTTTAGTTTTGCTGATTATTTCCTTCACTGCAGAAGCTTTTAATTTTGATGAGGTCCCAATATTCATTTTTGCTTTCATTTCCCTTGCCTCTGGAGATGTGTTGAGTGAGAAGTTGCTGCGGCCATGGTCAAAGAGGTATTTGCCTGTTTTCTCCTTGAGGATTTTGTTGGCTTCCTGTCTTACATTTAAGTCTTTCATCCATTTTGAGTTTATTTTTGTGTATGGTGTAAGAAAGTGGTCCAGGTTCATTTTTCTGCATTTCACTTTCCGCTTTTCTCAGCACCACGTTCTGAAGAGACAGTCTTTATTCCATTGGATATTCTTTCCTGCTTTGTCAAAGATTAGTTGGCCACACGTATGTGGGTCCATTTCTGGGTTCTCTATTCTGTTCCATTGATCTCAGTGTCTGTTTTTGTCCCAGTACCATACTGTCTTGATGATTACACCTTTGTAATACAGCTTGAGGTCTGGGATTGCGATACTTCCTGCTTTGGTTTCTTTTTCAAGATGGCTTTGGCTATTTGGGGTCTTTTCTGGTTCCATACAAATTTTAGGATTGTTTGTTCTAGCTCTGAAAAGAATGCTGGTGTTATTTTGATAGGTATTGCATTGAATATGTAGACTTATTTGGGTAGTACTTACATTTTAACAATATTTCTTCTTCCTATCTTGGAGCATGGAATATTTTTCCAATTTTTGTGTCTTCTTCAATTTCTTTTGTAAGCTTTCTATACTTTTCAGTGTATAGCTTTTTCACCTTTTTGGTTAGATTTATTCCTAGGTATTTTATGGGTTTTGAAGCTATTGTAAATGGGATCGATTTCTTGATTTCTCTTTCTGTTGCTTCATTGCTGATGAATAGGAATGCAACTGACTTCTGTGCATTGATTTTATATCCTGCCACTTTGCTGAATTCATGGATCAGATCTAGCAGTTTTTTGGTGGAATCTTTCGGGTTTTCCATATAGAGTATCATGTCATCTGGGAAGAGTGAAAGTTTGACCTGGCCAATTTGGATGCCTTTTATTTCTTTGTATTGTCTGATTGCAGAGGCTAAGACTTCCAATACTATGTTGAATAACAGTGGTGAGAGTAGACATCCCTGTCTTGTTCCTGACCTTAGGGGTAAAGCTCTCAGTTTTTCCCCATTGAGGATGATATTGGCATCGGGTCTTTCATATATGGCTTTCATGATCTCAAGGTATGCTCCTTCTATCCCTACTTTCTTGAGTGTTTTTATCAAGAAAGGATGCTGTATTTTGTCAAATGCTTTCTCTGCATCTATTGAGAGGATCATGTGGGGGGCGCCTGGGTGGCGCAGTCGGTTAAGCGTCCGACTTCAGCCAGGTCACGATCTCGCGGTCTGTGAGTTCGAGCCCCGCGTCGGGCTCTGGGCGGATGGCTCAGAGCCTGGAGCCTGTTTCCGATTCTGTGTCTCCCTCTCTCTCTGCCCCTCCCCCTTTCATGCTCTGTCTCTCTCTGTCCCAAAAATAAAAAAAAAAAAACAAAAAAACAAAAAACGTTGAGAGGATCATGTGGTTCTTGTCCTTTGTTTTATTGACGTGATGAATCACATTGATTGTTTTGCAGATATTGAAACAGCCCTGCCTCCCTGGTATAAATCCCACTCAGTCATGGTGAATAATTTTTTAATATATCGTTGGAGCCGGTTGGCTAATATCTTGTTGAGGATTTTTGCATCCATTTTCCTCAGGGAAAATGGTCTATAGTTCTCCTTTTTTGTGCGGTCTCTGTGTGGTTTTGGAATCAAGGTAATGCTGGCTTCATAGAAAGAGTTTGGAAGTTTTCCTTCCATTTCTATTTTTTGAAACAGCTTCAAGAGAATAGGTGTTAACTCTTCCATAAATGTTTGTTAGAATTACTTTGGAAAGCGATCCAGCCCTGGACTCCTGTTGTTTGGGAGATTTTTGATTACTAATTCGATTTATTTGCTAGTTATGGGTCTGTTCAGTTTTTTATTTCATCCTGTTTCAGTTTTGATAGTTTATATGTTTCTCGGAATTTGTCCATTTCTTCCAGATTGCTCATTTTATTGGCATATAATTGCTCATAATATCCTCTTATTATTTGTATTTCTGCTGTGTTGGTTGTGATCTCTCCTCTTTCATTCTTGATTTTATTTATTTGGGTCCTTTCCTTTTTCTTTTTGATCAAACTGACTAGTGGTTTATCAATTTTGTTAATTCCTTCAAAGAACCAGGTTCTGGTTTCATTGATCTCTTCTGCTTTTTTTTTTATTTCATTTTGATTTCGATAGCATTGATTTCTGCTCTAATCTTTATTATTTCCTGTCTTCTGCTGGTTTTGGGTTTCATTTGCTGTTATTTTTCCAGCTCTTTAAGGCGTAAGGTTAGGTTTTGTATCTGAGACCTATGTTTCTTCTTCAGGAATGCCTGGAGTGTGTGGGGCCTGGGTGGCTCAGTTGGTTGGGCGACTGACTTTGGCTCAGGTCATGATCTCACAGTTTGTGAGTTTGAGACCCGCATTGGGCTCTGTGCGGATGGCTCAGAGCCTGGAGCCTGCTTCAGATTCTGTATCTCCCCCTCTGTCTACCCCTCCCCTGCTCATGCTCTGTGTCTCTCTTTCTTTTAGTAATAATAAATGTTAAAAAGAGTAATAAAAAAAAGGAAGGCCTGTATTGCTATATCCTTTCCTCTTATGACCGCCTTTGCTGCATCCTAGAGGTTTTGGGCTGTGGTGTCATCATTTCATTTCCATGTCCTTTTTAATTTCCTCTTTAACTTCTTGGTTAGCCCATTCATTCTTTAGTAGGATGTTCTTTAGTCTACAAGTATTTGTTACCTTTCCAAACTTTTACTTTAAAAAAAATTAAAAAAAATTTTTAACGTTTATTTATTCTTGAGACAGAGAGAGACAGAGCATGAACAGGGGAGGGGCAGAGAGAAAGGGAGACACAGAATCTGAAACAGACTTCAGGCTCTGAGCTGTCAGCACTGAGCCCGACGCGGGGCTCAAACTCACGGATCATGAGATCGTGACCTGAGCCGAAGTCGGACGCTTAACCGACCAAGCCACCCAGGAGCCCCTAAAAAAATTTTTTTAATGTTTATTATTGAGAGACAGAGAGACACAGAAAATGAGCATGGGAGGGGTTGAGAGAGGAGAAGACCCAGAATCTGAAGCAGGCTCCAGGCTCTGAGCTGTCAGCACAGAGCCCAACACGGGGCTCAAACTCACAAACTGTGAGATCATGACCTGATCTGTAGTCAGTCCCCTAACCAACTGAGCAATCCAGGCGCCCCTCCAAACTTTTTCTTGTGGTTGATTTTGAGTTCCATAGCATTGTGGTCTGAAAATATGCATGGTATGATCTCGATCTTTTTGTACTTGGTGAGGGATGATTTCTGTCCCAGAATGTGATCTATTCTGGAGAATGTTCCATGTGTATTGGAGAAGAATGTATATTCTACTGCTTTTGGATGACATGTTCTGAATATATATGTTAAGTACATCCGGTCTGGTGTGTCATTCAAAGCCATTGTTTCCTTGTTGATTTTATGTTTAGATGATCTGTCCATTGTTGTAAGTGGGGTGTTGAAATCCCCTATTATTATGGTATTATTATCAATGGGTTTCCTTATGTTTTGTGATTAATTGATTTATATATTTGGGTACTTCCACATTTGGCGCATAAATGTTTACAATTGTTAGGTCTTCTTGGTGGATAGACCCCTTGATTATGATATAATGCCCTTATTCATCTCTTGTTACAGTCTTTATGTTGAAGTCTAGATTGTTTGATATAAGTATGGCAACTTCCGCTTTCTTTTGTCGACCAATTGCATGATAGATGGTTCTCTATCCCCTTATTTTCAATCTGAAGGTGTCTTTAGGTCTAAAGAGGTCTCTTGCAAATAGCATATAGATGGATCTTGTTTTCTTGTCTATTCTGTTACCCTATGTCATTTGAATGGAACATTAAGTCCATTGACATTTAGAGTGAGTACTGAAAGATATGAATTTATTGACATTATGTTTCTTGTAGAGCTGGAGTTTCTGATGGTGTTCTCTGGTCCTTTCTAGTCTTTTTTGCTTTTGGTCTTTTCTTTTTTTTTTCTTTTCAACTTTTCTCCTGTCAGCATTTTTGCAGGGCTCATTTAGTGGTCAGGAACTTCTTTAATTTTTGTTTATCTGGGAAACTTAATCTCTCCTTCTACTTTGAATGACAGCCTTGCTAGATACAGAATTCTTGGCTGAATATTTTTCTGATTCAGCACATTGAATATATCTTGGCACTCATTTCTGGCCTGCCAAGTTTCTGTGGATAGGTCTGCTGCAAACCTGACCTGTCTTCTCTTGTAGGTTAGGGACTTTTTTTTTCCCCTTGCTCCTTTCATGATTCTCCCCTTGCCTGAATATTTTGTGAATATGACTCTGATATGCCTTGTTTATGGTCGGTTTTTGTTGCATCTAATGGGAGTCCTCTCTGCTTCCTGGATTTTGATGTCTGTCTTTCCCCAGCTCAGGCGAGTTTTTTGCTATGATTTGCTCACATAACCCTTCTACCTCTTTTTCTTTCTCTTCCTCTTCTGGGCCCCCTATGATTCTGATGTTGTTCCTTTTTAGTAATTCACTGATTTCTCTAATTCTTAAATCATCCTCTTTTGCCTTAGTCTCCCTCTTTTTTTTTCTGCTTCATTATTCTCCATAAGTTTGTCCTCTGTAACGCTAATTCACTGCTCTGCCTCATCCATCCTTCTGCCATGGCATCCATTCGAGATTGCAGCTCAGTTATAGCAATTTTTATTTCATCCTGACTAGATTTAACTTCTTTTATCTCTACAGAAAGGGATTCTAAACTATTTTTGGCCCCAGCTAGTATTCTTATTTTGTGATTCTAAATCTGTTTCAGATATCTTGCTTGTATATGTTGATTAAGTCCCTGGCTGTTGTTTCTTCCTGCTCTTTCTTTTAGAGTGAATTCCTTTGTTTTATTATTTTGAAGGAAGAAAAAGAATTAATAAAGTAAAAAAAAAATTAAGAAATTAACACACACACACAAACAAAATCAAATAAATGATGCTATATCCTAGGTGTGTTGTGGTCTGGGTGTTGAAAGGAGTTTGACAGATTAGAGAAAAAAGGGGGGAAAAGGAAAATGTTTGAAAATTTGAAAGAAATGTATACAATGAAATAGAATAAAATGACATGGAAGTGAAATAGAATTTGAAAAATCTACAAAAAAGTAAAATATAGTAGAAAAATTAAAGAAAAATATTTTTAATAAAAATTGAAAATAAAAATACATTTTTTCTCTTTCTGTATTCAAGAGCAAGAAAAGAAATTAAAACTAAAAAATAAAAGAAAATTGAGTAGATGGACAGCGAACAGACTGAAATACGATTGAAATTACGTTGTTTTCCCCTAGAAGTCCAACCCTGAAGTATTTTGTAGTCCGTGTACTAAGCAGGTGGAGAGACTCGTGTTCCTGAAGAGCGAGGTTGGCCCAGTTGGGTGGGCTTAGTGTAATGGCTCTGTTCTCCACTAGATGACACTGCTTAGCTTACTGGGGTGGATTGTTGTGGCACTTGTAGGTGTGTATGTGCATGCGTGGGAGGGGTTAAAATGGTGTCACCCAGCCACCCAGTCTGTGGTATTTGAACTCCGTGCTCTCCTGTACCAGTAATCGAGCACCCATCTTTTGTTTCTGGCTTCTGTCCTCTCCCCACTTTCACACTGTCCATGACCAAGCCATCAGGTTGCCAAATGACACTTCCCTCCTGAGATTTGTCTCAAATGCAGTTGTGTTTTTCAACCCCTCACTTTTGAGGGACCAGGGCTTTTATCCACTCAGACCTTCTGTGGGAGTGTGTCACTGAGCAATGGCCAGGTGACGACCACACCCAGGAATGTTTCTGGGACCATGCTGCTGCTGATGCCCAGAGACTGTGGCTGAATACCAGCCTACCTCAGAAAAAGTTCAGGCAATCGTGTAGCAGCAGCATTTCAGGGATTATGGGAAATCACAACACTCATCTGGCACCAGGCTTCACCCTTAATGACCTTGTTCCAGCACCAGTAAATGTGGTTGTTCTCTGGGGTCCACTGGCATCTTTGCTTGTGAGGGTGCCACACTGCCTCTCCTAACAGGGGAATAACCTCTTCCAGTGTGTCCCAAAGACCCCCAGACTTCACTCTGCTCCTGAGGATTCACCTTTCTCACCAGAGCACCACCAGCTACCGAACTGCAGAGTTTCAGACTCTGCACTCCCTCTTTATAGAGTCTTAATGGAATTTAAACTCTCTCCTTTCTCCTTTATCCCATTTTTAGTTCAGTCCCTGTGGATGTTTCTACTTTTCCCCTTTATCTCCAAATACTTTTGTGGGGGGTGCTTTTCCCATACTCTCCCCCTATCTCTGTCCTCCGTCTGCAAGCAAAAACAGCTCCCTGCCCTCTGTGGCTTCTCTCTCCCCCAGTTCACCTCTCTGTGCCACGTACCTGGTGAATTCTGTGGTTCAGGTATGCAGATTTTGTGTTAATTATCAAATCAGTTTTCTAGGTTTGCAGGATGGTTTAGTGTTAATCTGGCTGTAATTCATGGATATGAGACTCAAAAAAAAAAAAAAAAAAGCCCCATGCTGTTGAGCCATCTTGGCTCCTCTCCCCAAAACAAATGTTTTTTAAAAAACAAAGTGTCTTATCATTTGCCTCCCTCTCTTTTTATCTTCTTTTTCCCTCTCTTCCCCTATGTTCATCTGTTTTTTGTCTTAAATTCCATATATGTGTGAAATCATTTAAGAATATTTTTTAATGTTTGTTTTTGAGACTAAGCAAGAGAGAACACAAACAAGGAGGGACAGAGAGAGGGGGACAGACGATTCAAAGAGGGCTCTCTACTGACATCAGAGAGCCTGATGTGGGGCTCAAGCTCACAAACCGTGAGATAATAACCTGAGCCAAAATCAAAAGTTGGGATGCTCAATCAATGGAACCACTGAGGTACACCTAGGTGAAATAATTTTTCAACATAAGAGGCTTTCTCCCCTCCCCACCCTCAAATGAATGTGTGTGTGTGTGCGTGTGTGTGTGTGTGTGTGTGTATGTGTATGTGTGTGTGTGTGTATATAATGATTTTGGATAACTTGTCACATGTGTTAATAATTTCTGGGGAATGTTCCTTGCCTTTGAACATTTTTTAAAACTTTTTTTAAGATTTTACTTTTAAGTAATCTCTCCACCCAACATGGTGCTTGAACCCAAAACCCTGAGATCAATATTCATACATTGCATTGACTGAGCCAGGCAGGGACCCTTGAACTGCGCTTTTCTTCCATGGAACCCTAATGTCTTCATATGCTCACATATACCAGTCTTCTCTTCTGTGGCTTTTAAAACCTTTTATTTGTAAAGTCCTTTAAAACCCTAAAGTCTTAAACATTTGTTAATTTTATTGTAATAGTTTTAGTTTTTACTAAAACTTAGTTCTGTGGGTCATGAGGTAGGGCTCCAACCTTTTTTTTTTTTTTTTTTTTTTTTTTAAATAAGTACACCCAAATGTTTCTACACAAGTTATGGAAAAGTCTTTCTCTACTTCTGTGAAATCACCCTTTAAAACAATACTCTCCATCTCCCCGGTCCACCTGGGTCTGTGTTGTCTTTCATAGTTATATATATTTCTCCTTTGTCATCTCTTTTTGGTATCTGGTGAGACCAGTCTCATTTGTTTCTGTTTTCCCAAAATTGGTCCTGGCTCTTGTTTTGAATTTCAGAATAATCTTGTCAAACTCCATGAAAAGTCTTACTGGGACTTTGACAGGGACTGTATTACATTTATGAAATGACTTGAGAAGAAAGGACTTCCATGTTTGTAATTATCTCCTTCATGAACACATAACATCCCATTAATGAGGCTTCTTTTAACCAGGAAGGATTGATCCTGATATCTTTAACCTCTTTTTTTTTAAGTTTTATTGCTATGTAATTCTTAGATTTCCTATTGCGTCTTTTTTGGGTGTGTCTACCATCTTCCTACTTTGCTCTCATTTATAAATGGTACATAAATCTCTTCTTAGAATTGTCTAGGTTGCATCATATTCAAAGTTGTATACTTTGTGTCTGTTTCTGATCCTTGTAGTTCTTTTTATGTGTGTTACAACCTCCAGTACAAGCCTGAAAAATAGTGATCCCATGAATCTTTGTATGTAACTTGTACAAATTTCTACCTGGGGCCCATTTTAAAGCTCTTCAGTTCCATTGATTGGAGAGTTAATTCTTAGTTTGACTTCCCACTGCTCTATCTATTGCAGCTTTATATTGTGTTTTAATATGATGGTTTAGACCCCACTTGTTATTGTTTTTCTTTACTATTGCCTTAATCTTCCAATAATGTCTTTTCCTCTGTTTTACACACAAATTACAGCTTGGCTGGGTGAAAATTGTTAACTGAGGGCTTCTGTTCTCAAAATCCTTCAGATTTTGTGTTATTCTTAATTTTTCTTTGAGAAAAATCTGTGGCCTATTGTGGTTAACCTTTATTTTATCTTCATGGATGTTTCCAGAATTTAGCCTTCTAACCTGGAAACTTGAAGAATACTTTCAATGCCAAATAATTGCCTCAACTAGGAGTTTTTTTAGTTTCTTGGGAAAACCATTCATTCTAGGACCCATTCTAATTTCTTCTCTTCCTTGTTTGTTATCTCCTTTGCTTTCTGGCCTTTGACCCTTTTCTCTTTTTTGGATAAATGAACTAACACCAACTCTGATGGTGACCACCATGCTATGGGTTCACTGAACCCCTTCAGTTCCCCTCTGCTGTAATGAGGCATGGCTCTATTTAGGCAAGAAAGATTTAAGGTTTTCTTCAGTGCCACGAACCTCTAAAAACTAAGATTGAGGACTGTGGAATCTATTTGCATATCTTTAATGGTTTGAGGGCTCTGTGCTATATCTGCTGAGTCACGATGGTCCTGCATTGAAGGAGTCCCCTCCCTGTTTACACAAGGTGAACTAAGGATCATGTGTAGCATCTGGAGGTGTAACAACTTCAAGGTGAAGGCAGAGGATAGGCTTCTTAACTCTTGTTCTCAACTTGGCTGATAATTTAGGAAGGTGCCCAGACAATTCAAAATATCCTTGCCAGAGAATATTCCTCCAGTGTGCTTACTGGTACCCAGGAAAGGCTGGATTACTTGGTGGTCAGGAGCACAGGTTCTGGACCCTGAGTGCTCACTGTATACCTCGAGCCTCCATTTCCATGTCTGTGAGATATAAAATAATAGTACCTCCTCACGATATGGTAAGGAGTAGATGAATCCATGTGCTGTAGGACTGAACAGTCCTCCCACAATATAAATTCCTAACCCCAGTGTGACCACTTTTGGACACAGGCCTTTAAGGAGGTACTTAAAGTTACATGATGTCCTGAAGATGTGGCTCCAATCAATACAACTGGTGTTCCTTTAAGAAGAGACTAGGACCACACTGCACAAGGGAAGGGCCGTGTGGGCACAGTGCTTCTCTAGGAAGCAGCTATCTAACACCTTGATCTTGGACTTGCAGCCTCCAGGAAAATGAGAACCTGCATACTGGATGTGCCCAATACATTTGGGCCGCTTTTAGTTATTCTAGCTATTGTCATTATTTATTCCATCTTTTGGGCCAGAAATAAGTAAATCACGTTTGGACCACTTACCCCCTTTTGCAAGTCTTTCTCCATTGAGTATCTAGGTATCTCCTGTTGGATAACCTCCCACATGGATTGTGAAGTTACTTGTGTGTGTTAGATAACTTGGGTTGTTGAAGATGAAGACCATGGTCATGGACTGTTTTCTGCTGAAAGGAGACAAAGTTGGCCAGGAAATGTGAACTGTGTCCCTGAGATACTGGGGCTCACACATCCACAGATCCCAGTCCACACTAACATGCTTGAGATTTCAGAATCTGGGTTCTCCCACATCTGTGGCTACAGACTGGTATTTCACAATCTTACCACAACCCACGGGTGTGCCCCAGAATAAAACTGCTGAGTGTGGCTGCACCTTTGCTCCTGAGGCACCACGATGCTTTGAAGTCTCTCTGTGTGTTGCATACACCAGACACAGAGGCCACAGGAAGGTTTCTGAAGAGCCAGCGGTGGTGTGGGGTGTAGAAAGAACATAAGGAAGGATCCTGTCTGTCTGTCCTTGAGGTCAAGGGCACAGAGACCCAAGTGTGCGCTAGGTTACAGAACTAACCCCTCCTGGTCTACACTGTTCCTCTTAGGAGAATGACATTCCTGGTTTCCTGCCTCTCTGGCTTCCTTTGATCTTCACCAAAAGGCCCCAAAGCGATCTTGCCTCTCTGGCTCGAGGGTGATGTTCATCTAAGGTACACCTTGTACTCTAATTACCAAATCTCAAGGTTAAGAGACTTGAACCTCATGCGCCATCTAGCCAGTGACTTTTGGGGGATCTCCTTGGGTCTGTCTGTTCCCACCTCCACTATAGCAGCCCCCTTGTCAACTTCAAATATTGCAGTGTGGACCCTGAAGTCAGCTGGAGGGCTTCTTGCCCTTTATGATCTAGACAAGATGCATTTTTTTAAAACCCCTGTTCTACATTTGGAAGTTAAAAGTACCCTACAAAGTCAAAAAAAAAAAAAAAAAAGGCTGGAGTAGCCATACTTAGACTAGATTTTAATCTAAAGTCTGTAACAAGAAGTGAAGAAAGGCATTATATAATAATTGTAGGATCTATCCATCAAGAAGAGCTAACAATCATAAATGTTATGCACCAAATTTGAAAGCACCCAAATACATAAAACAATCACAGACAAAAGCAATCTTATTGGTAAGAATACAGTAATTGCAGGGGACTTTAATACTTCACTTACGGCAATGGACAGATCATTTAGACAGAAAATCAATAAAGAAACAATGGCCCTGAATGATACACTGGACCAGATGGACTTGACAGATATATTTAGAACTTTTCATCCTAAAACTGCAGAATACACATTCTTCTTGAGTGCACAGGGAACATTCTTCAAGATAGATCACATACTGGGTCACAAAACAGACCTCAATAAATAAAAAGAATTGAGATCATACCATACACACTTTCAGGTCACAATGCTATGAAACTTGAAATCAACCACAGCAAAAAGTTTGGAAAACCTACAAATACAGGGAGGTTAAAGAACATCCTAGTAAAGAATGAATGGGTCAACCAGGCAATTAAAGAAGAAATTAAAAAATATATGGAAACAAATGAAAATGAAAACACAACAATCCAAACCCTTTGGGATGCAGCAAAGGCAGTTCTTAGAGGAAAATACATTGCAATCCAGGCCTATCTCAAGAAATGAGAAAAATCCCAAATACAAAATCTAACTGCACACCTAAAGGAACTAGAAGTAGAACAGCAAAGAAACCCCAAATCCAGCAAAAGAAGAGAAATAATAAAGATCAGAGCAGAAGTAAACAATGTAGAATCAAACAACAACAACAACAACAAACAAACAAAAAAACCCACAAAAAACAAAAAAGACCAGAACACATCAATGAAACTAAGAGCTGGTTTTTTGAAAAAAATAAAATAAAATAAACAAAATTGATAACCCCCTAGCCAGACTTCTCAAAAAGAAAAGAGAGAGGGCCCAAATAGATAATATCATGAATTAAAAAGGATTTATCACAACCAGTTCCTCAGAAATACAAGCGATTATCAGAGAATACTATGAAAAATTATATGCCAACAAATTGGACAACCTGGAACGAATGGACAAATTCCTAGGCATCCACACACTACCAATACTCAAATGGGAAGAACTAGAAAATTTGAACAGACCCATAACAAGTGTAGAAATTGAATCCATTATCAAAAATCTCCCAACAAATAAGAGTTCTGTACCAGATGGCTTCCCTGGGGAATTCTACCAAACATTTAAAGCAGAGTTAATACCAATCGGTCTCAAGCTGTTCCAAAAAATAGAAATGGGAGGAAAACTTCCAGACTCATTCTATGAAGCCAGCCGTCCCTTGATTGCCAAACCACACAAAGACCTCACAAAAAAAGGAGAATTACAAACCAATATCCCTGATGAACATGGATGCAAAAATTCTCAACAAGATACTAGCAAATCGAATTCAACAGCATATAAAAAGAAGTATTCACCATGATCAAGCGGGATTCATTCCTGGGATGCAGGGCTGGGTCAATATTCACAAATCAGTCAATGTGATACATCACATTAATAAAAGAAAGAAGAACCATATGATCCTGTCAGTCGATGCAGAAAAAGTATTTTACAAAATACAGCATCCTTTCTTAATAAAAACCATCAAGAAAGTTGGGATAGAAGGAACATACTTAAACATCATAAAAGCCATATATGGAAAGCCCACCATAATACCATCCTCAATGGGGAACAACTGAGAGCTTTCTTCTGAGATCAAGAACATGACAGGGATGTCCACTCTCACCTCTGTTGTTTAATAAAGTGTTGGAAGTTCTAGCATCAGCAATAAGACAACAAAATGAAATAAAAGGCATCAAAATTGGCAATGATGAAGTCAAACTTTCCTTTTTGCAGATGACATGATACTCTACATGGAAAACCCCTAAGAATCCACCAAGATAGTGCTAGAACTGATACATGAATTCAGCAAAGTCACAGGGTACAAAATCAGTGTACAGAAATCGGTTGCATTTTTATACACCAATAATGAAGCAACTGAAAGAGAAATAAAGAAACTGATCCCACTTACAATTGCACTAAGAATCATAAAATACCTAGTAATAAACCTAACCAAAGAGATGAAAAGATCTGTAGGCTGAAAAACATAGAAAGCTTATGAAGGAAATTGAAGAAAGACACAAAGAAATGGAAAAACATTCCATGCTCATGGATTGCAAGAATAAACATTGCTAAAATGTCAACACTCCCCAAAGCAAGCTACACATTCAATGCAATCCCAATATAAGTTGCACCAGCATTCTTCTCAAATATAAAACAAACAATCCCAAAATTTGTAAGGAACCGCAAAAGACCTCAAATAGCCAAAGTAATATTGAAGAAGAAACCAAAGTGGGAAGCATCACTATCCCAGACTTTAGCCTCTACTACAAAGCTGTCATCATCAAGACAGCATGGTATTGGCACAAAAACAGACACATAGACCACTGGAATAGAATAGAGAACCCAAAATTGGACCCACAAATGTATGGCCAACTAATCATTAACAAAGCAGTGAAGAGTATCCAATGGAAAAAAGACAGTCTCTTTAGCAAATGATGTTGGGAGAACTGGACAGCAACATGCATAAGAAGGAAGGTAGACCACTTTCTTACACCATTCACAAAAATAAACTCAAAATGGATGAAGGACCTGAATGGGAGACAGAAAACCATCAAAACCCTAGAGGAGAAAACAGGCAACAACCTCTTTGACCTCAGCCGCAGCAATTTCTTACTTGACACATCTCCAAAGGCAAGGGGATTAAAAGCAAAAATGAACTATTGGGATGTCATGAAGGTAAAAAGCTTCTGCACTGCAAAGGAAACAATCAACAAAACTAAAAGGCAACCGACTGAATGGGAGAAGATATTTGCAAATGACATATCAGACAAAGAGCTAGTATCCAAAATCTATAAAGAACTTACTAAACTCAACACCCAAAAAGCCGCTCAGTGAGCAGGCCAAATGTGGCTCTTCCAGGCCCATGCCCTTACAAGCTGACAGTGTAAGGGCATTGCCAAGGACACCGGGATCCCTTAAGCTCCATCCTCGAGACTGCTCATCTTCCAACTAAATCGGGGTCACCAAGTCCATGTCCCCGTCCTTGTCCTGCCCCTTCCCCCAAAGCACCAGAGCAGATGGTGGTCATTTTCTCCCTCACCTGTGCTCCTCATAATTAACATACCTCTTCCCTCACTGGTGCCTCACTCTGCAGATGGTAAATGACAACCCCTGTGCCCTGTCACATGTGCCTCTAGGGACAGGGATATGCAGCAGCTTTAAGGAGTATAGAACAGCTTTTAAGAGACTCTGGGTATGACCAGGTGAAGCAACTGTGGTAAAAGGGATGTGCCAAGAACCTTAAACAAGACCCCACCTGCCCCTTTCATTCCTCTGCCAACCCAAAGCCCTTGTGAGCAGCTACCACAACTGTCCCCTTGGTCTGTCCGTGAGTCTCGTCCTCTGCCGACATCTGTACTCGCCTGTCCCCTTCTGCTTGGATGCTGTGGTGGCCTCCTCTGTGGTCTGCCTGCTGCCAGCATCCCCCCCATCTGCTCCCTGCAGTGCAGCCAGGGTGGGCTCCCCAAGGCAGATTTGAGGACCCTGAGGATGACCTGGCTAACCCCCTACCCACTCCCTACTGCCTGGGAACAAGGTCCAAGGCCCTCAGTGTGGCTGCCACAGTGCCCCAGACCTGCTTCTGTTTCCAGCTGCAGCGAACCCACAGCCCACCTTTCTCCTGGTGCTGTGTGGTGGCTTGGCTGGCAGTGGACCTCTGACAGCCAGTCTCTCCTGTTGCTGGCATCCAACACCACTGGCTCCAGGAAGTCCCCCTGCTGCTCCCCTGCCATCTCCATCACGCTGTCTGGGATCTCCTGTTCCCATAGCATCCAGCACCAGGGAGCCTAGGAAGGTTCTGTGTGCAGTCATGTCCTGTTGCTGCTGGAATACAGTACCACCTTCATAGCAGCTTAAAAACTCCACAAACTTCTCTTCCAGCTCTGTTGGTCACAAGCTTGAAATGAGGTCCCTCTGCGCTAAAAGTAAAGGTGTTCACAGGGCCACATTCTTTTCTCAAGGCTCTAGGGGGTGATTCATTTCCTGGCCTTTCCCTGCTTCTAGAAGCCACCTGTATTTTTTGGCATGTGGCCTTTCCTCCTCCAAAGCCTGCAGGTACCCACAGGTAGAATCTTCACTGGGCCTCTCTGTCCCCTTCAGTCTCCCCCTTCTGTTCTACAGGACCCTGGGATTATGGTGGGCACAGTAATTCCATCTGTGCACTTCCTTCCCCCTCACCACATGCAGGACCTACTCCCACCCCTCCCGTTTGGGGATGAAGACATGGGTATCTTGAGGAACCGGTTTTACACCTATCGTAATTTGTTATTTGACTTAACTTTTGCCAGCCTGGCATGCATGAAGTGGATCTTCTTAACTTGGATTTGCTGGAGGCATGTTTTGGGTTTAGAGGCAGCAATACCACACTTAAGTGTTGTTGACATTTGGGGTGTCTTCCTGGCTTGGATCCCATGCAGGAATATGTGGGAAGAAAACAGATGTGCAGTTGAAAGCCCTGCATTTGAGTTTGGATTGATGAGCTGCGTGGCCACAGACCTATGCGTACTGAGTCTCTCTTGTCCCCTCAGAGTTGTTTTAAGAAGTGTGTCTTTAACTGACTTAGCCGAACCAGGGAACATGAGCAGGATCAAATTGGAGTCTTGTGCGTGAGAATGAGGGCAGAAGGTGACGGAGCTAAGCCATCACACTTCTGAGAACCCCACAAAACCAAGGCCCAGCCCTCTGCCTGGGCTTGGTGTTACCTTGATCTTCCACATGAAGGGATGAAGTGTTGTGACCCTTGGAGCCGAGACAGTTACATATCAGTAATGTCCTCCACACAGCAACAACCCCTTAACCATTAGCTGGGGGTGGATTTTTGTTGTCTGAATAGGGTTTTCATCCAAAGTACAGTTTCAAAGAGGCTTGCTTGCCATAGCCAAGCTCTACATGGAAGACGGAATTCTGATGTCTTTTATTAGCTCCCCTCGGGTGGAAATCTGTGGCCTCTGTAAAGGCTGTCACGTGTGGTTGGGAAACTGACCTGCAGCTCTAGGATGCCTTGTCAGTGCGACAGGTGGGAGATGGAATCCAAGCCCTTTTCCACTCGCCAGGCCAGTGCACAGGTGTATGGGGCTTCCTCTGCCCAGGGGAAGGAATCCTTCCTTCTCCTTTGCACAAAGGCATATTATAGGCAACTGAAGCTCTCCATGCATGTATGATAGCACAGCAAGTTTCCCCCAATGTCCAGCAGAAATCTAGAAAGCAATCCTGTCCTACATCTACACAGGCAGGGACCCTAAACCATTGTGGTTCTTAATTTCGGTCACATGTAGCAATGGACACAGACATTGATATGCTTAAAAATAATGGACTCTCATGGGGCGCCTGGGTGTCTCAGTCGGTTGAGTGTCCAACTTTGGCTCAGGTCATGATCTCACAGCTTCTGGGTTCAAGCTCTGCATTGGGATCTGTGCTGACAGCTCAGAGCCTGGAGCCTGCTTCGGATTTTGTGTCTCCCTCTCTCTCTCTCTCTGCCCCTCCCCTGCTGGCTCTCTCTCTCTCTCTCTCTCTCTCTCTCTCAAAAATAAATAAACATTAAAAAAATAATGAGTTCTGTCCATAATTTATTTCCAAAGAAAAATGGGAAATTTACATACCAATGTTCCCAGACATGAGGGTTCTCCTGAATTCCTTCCATGACAGCCTGCTGTGTAGGGTTTGTGCCTCACGGGGCTAGGTGGGGTTGTGGGAGAACTCATTATAGCCTGAACATGTCCTGTGGGGTCCCCAGGCAAGGAGGAACCTTCCTCACCAAGCACGGGATCCCGCCACGTCCCTCTCCCTAGGGGATCCACACAGCATGGGCTCCACAAAACCTGTGTTTCACTCTGGGCTTGATCGGCTGTAAGTCCATAGCCTTCATTCAGGAACCTGATGTATAATACAAAGTGTGACATCACCCTGCCAGTGGCAAAGCCATGTCCTGCGAGTAACTACGATCACTGTCACTAACTGAATGCCTTCATTAAGGGACTCCTAGGTGAGGCCCTCAGTGTGAATGTGTGGGTCAGCTGTCTCCATCTGTAAAAGGAAAGTGAATGTTACAGAGACTATTTATCAATATTGGGTGGTTAATCTACCTGAGGCACTTAGAATAGTGCCTGGTACATAGTGCTCAGTAAGGGTGACTTGCTGTGACGAGGAGCCTAGGATCTGGTGCACTCTCTGCATAGGAATCTCTGCTCAAGACGACCTGAAATCTTACAAGTGGGAACAGCATGTTTTTTTCCACTTAAAAGTTTATTTTGAGGGTAAGCGAGCACAAGTGGGGGAGGGGCAGAGAGAGAATCCCAAGCAGGTTTCTTGCTGTCAGAGCGGAGTCTGATGCAGGGCTCAATCTCAGGAGATCATGACCTGAGCCAAAATCAGGAGTCAGATGCTCAACTCACGGAGCCACCCAGCTCCTGATCTAATTGCCAAAAGGTATTTCAGTCTGTGAACATAATTTATTTACCATTTCTTGGACATTTGAGTTGTTCTCAGCTTTGAGCTATTTGGACACAGCACCTTTATTCCTTTCTTATACAAGACTGGTTTTGGATACAGATCTTCATTTTCGAGTGACTCTCTGGTCCTACAGAAGGTTACTGCTGTTCATTTTCCACACATCCACTGGTGATGTGAGAGGTGAATGGCTCCACATGTCTGCCCACATATGATGTTGTTGGTCCTAGATCTTCCTTTGCGAAGTGGCCTTCAGGTCTTTTGTTCATTTCTTTTTTTGTCTTTTTATTCATATGTGCTATTTGTTTATATACCACAGATGTAAGTCCTTTGTCAGGTATATGTGCTATGACTTTCTTTTCCAGTTAATGCCTTACCCTTTTATTTTTTTACTGGTGTCCTTTAATGCATAGATAGGTGTATATGTTACAGTTTTTTGATGAGGTATATTTTAACATTTTACAACTTTAGTGATTATGTCTCTTTGCTTCTTGGCTAAGAAATCTTTTTCTCAAGATCATGGAGTTATGTTCCTATGTTTTCTAGAATCTCTGTGGATGGTCTTTGATCCATCTTGGTCTAACTCTTGTGTAGGAAGTAATCTATGAATTCAAAGTTCACTTCTGTTCTATAGAAATACCTGGTTGTCCCTGCATTGCTTGTTAATTGTCCTTTCCACATTAAATTGTCCGGCAACTTCTTTTTGGAACTTTATTTTGTATGTGTGGGTCTACTTCATGGCTTGTTATTCTGTTGGTCTATTGGTCGTTATGTCAAAACTATGATTTCCAAAACTGTTTTGGCTGCTTTAGGTCACCTGTCTCTCCCTATAAAACTTAAATTCATCTTGTCATTTTCTACAATAAAATCTTGCTGTACTTTTTGAGATTGTTTTAGATCTGCAGGTCAATTGGAGAAGAAACTGACCTCTTAACATTGAATCCTCCAATCCATGAGCAGAAGAGATCTCTTCATTTAGATCTTCTCTAGTGATGGGATATAATTTTCAGTGACGCTTCTTCTACCTCTTGAAAATTTTCTGAGTGTTTTCTTTTTTTGATGCTATTTTAAATGATATTAAGTTTCATTTTTCAACTATTGATTGCTGATATTATAGAAAAAATGGATTTTTCTCTGTTGACCTTCTATCATGCAGTGTTGCTAAATTTGATTATTAGATCTAGTCAGGTTTTGTTCTGTTTCTGGTAAATTGCTTAGGAGTTTTTGCATAAACAGTTATCATAACTTATAAATAAAGTTTTAGCTCTTGCTAACTTTTGTGACTTGGATGTACTTCTCTTTTTATTGCATTAGCTATGACCTCTAGTGAGATGTTAAATACAACTGGCCAGAACAGACCTATTTTCCTTGTTCCCAATTTTAGGGGGCACAGTCTTTTCACCATTATGATAGCTGTAGGTTTTTTTTGTGGGTACACTTTAACAGGTTTTCTGAGAGTTGTCCTAAGTGTGTGTTGATATTTTTTGAAGTTTTTATGCATCTACTGAAATCATTCTGTGGTCTTACTCCTTTATCTCTTAATGTGGTGAACTGAGTTAATTTTTAGATGTTAAACCAATATTGCATTCCAGGATCAAACTTCATCTGATTGCGAGATTTAACTTTCTGAATATTTTGTTGAGAATGTTTGTGTATATGTTCCTCAGCAGTAGTGGTCTATAGTGTCTGTTTCTTGTAATGTCTTTGCTTGGTTTTGTGTTGGAATGATGCTGCCTTCTTAAAATGAGTTGGGAATATTTTTTCATGAATGAGTTGGTGTAGCATCCTTTTTGATCAAATTCCTTAAATTATGGCCAAAATTCACCAGTAAAATCCTCTTGGCATGGAATTTTCTTTGTGGGATGCTTTTGAATTATGGATTCAGTTACTTTAATACATAAAAAATCTCTTCAGACTTTACATTTCTTCCTGGTCAGTTTTGGTAATTTGTTTCATTCCAGGAATGTATTGACCTAAAAAAAAAACTTGTCAAACGTATTAAACAACTGTTCATAAAATTATTTTTAATGTCTATGGACTGTAGTGATGTGTTTTAGTTTGTAATATTCCCTTTAGACTGCTAACTTGCTAAGCTGGTGGCATATTAGTGTAAACTTTTTCAAAGAATCAACTTAAACATCTTTCCCTATTGTGTTTGCTGTTTAATTGACTTCCATTATAGTTTCCTTCTTTCTGCTGGCTTTGGCTTTACTTCACTCTTTTTGTTAAACTTAAAATGAAGACTTAAATCATTTCACAAATTTCATCTCAAGGTATAGGTCTCCATCTGAGCCCTGTTTTTGAATGGAAGCTGCCTGCATCTTTGTTCTCCTGATGCTCCCATTGACATGTGTTAGATCGCTTGATACTCTCTCACGGGTCACCGAGGTGGTTTTCTTCTCTCTGCTTCAGTTTGTATCATTTATGTTTTTTATTCAAGTGTAATTTACTTAGTGTTAGATTAGTGTCAGGTGTACAGTGATTCAGCATTGCTATATATTACTCGGTGCTCACCATGGTAAGTGTTCTCTTAATTCCCTTCACCTGTTTTACCCCTCCCCCCATCCACCTCCCCTCTGGCGACCACACTCTCTGTTTTGTTTCTCTTCTCATCTATGTTCATTTATTTTGTTTCTTAAATTCCATGTATGAGTGAAATCGTATGGTATTTCTTTCTCTGACTTCTTTCACTTAACTTTATGCCCTATGGGTCCATCCGTGTTGCAAATGGCAAGATTTCATTTTTTTATGGCTGAGTGATATTCCATCCTATACTTTATCCATTTGTCTACAGATGGATACTTGGATTGTTTCCATATCTTGGCTATTTTAAATAATGCTGCAATAAACATAAGGGTGCATATATCTTTTTGAATTAGTGTTTTTGTATTCTTTGGGCACTCGATAGTGGGATTATTGGATCATAGGGTACTTTTATTTGTACCTTTTTGAGGAAACTCCATACTGTCTTACACGGTGGCTGTGCCAGTTTGCATTCCTAACAGTGAGTGTGTAATGAGGGATCCTTTTTCTCCACATCCTCCCCAACAATTACTTGTCTTTTTAAAAATGTTTTTATTAAAAAATAAATAAATAAAGATGTTTTTATTATTTATTTTGAGAGAGTGAGAACAAGAAGGGGAAGGGGTAGTGAGAGAGGAAGAGAGAATACTAAGCAGGCTCCATGGAGCCCGGTGCAGGGCTTCATTCCATAACCATGAGACCATGACATGAACTGATATCAAGAGTTGGATGCTTAACCAACTGAACCACCCAGGCGACACTTTGATTTTGTTTTTGTTTTGTTTTGTTTTTTGTTTTGTTTTTGATAATAGCCATTTTGACAGGTGTCAGGTAAATCTGTTGAAATGACCATACAGTTTTATTTTTATCCTGTCTCTTACTGACGTGATGTATCACATTGATTTGTGAATACCGAATCACCCTTGCATCCTTGGAAGAAATCCCACTCAATCATGGTGAATGATGTTTTTAAATGTTGTTTTGGTTTGGTTTGCTAATATTTTGTTGAGGGTTTTCCCATCTGTGTTCATCAAAGATATGGGCCTGTAGTTCTCCTTTTGTGTAGTGTCCTTACTGGTCTTGTTATCAGGGTAATGGTGGTCTCCTATAATGAATTTGAAAGCTTAGTTTCCTCTGTTCTGGAATAGTTTGAGACTAATGGCATTAGGTGTCACGCTTGCACCTCTTCATCGGCAATGCATTGGTGTCACACTAGCACCCCTTCATCGGCGATGCAGGGGTGTAAAGCTTGCACCCTTTCATCTGCGATGCACAGTGTCACAATTGCACCCATTCATTGGTGATGCAGGGGTGTCACACTTGCACCCCCCATGGGTGATGGAGGGGTGTCGCTGTTGCACTCTATTGGTGATGCAGGGGTGTCACATTGGCACCCCCATCAGCGATGGAGTAGTGATGGCACTGTTAAATCTGATATTATCTGAATGGCTCTTTTCACTTTCACAGCTGAGGAAGCAGACATCTGTTAAGGGTAAGGGTTAGGATTAGGATAAGGGGTAGGAGTAGGGGTAGGTCATCCTGCACTCCCCAGCGGCGATGGAGTGGTGTCATGCTTACACCCCCCCCCCCCCCCATCGGCAATGGAGTAGTGATGTCGCTAATTAAATCAGAAGTTTCCTGAATGCCTTTTTAAACTTTCACAGCATAAGAACCAGGCATCTGTTAGGGTTAGGGTTAGGGTAGGGATAGGTCATGCTTGCACCCCCCCCTTCAAGGATGGAGGGGTACCATCCTACATACCCGCATCGGCGATGGAGGGGTGTCATGCTTGCACCCCCCAACTATGATGGAGGAGTGTTGCCACTCTTATTATTTTTTTATTATTTTATTTGTGTGTGTGTGTGTGTGTTGCCACTCTTAAATCAGACGTTTCCTGAATGGCTCTTTTCACTTTGACTGCTGAAGGAGCAGGCTTCTGTCTAGTCCATTTTTCTTTTGTTATCTTTGGGATAGTTGAACACATACACCAGATTTCCCCAGCCATTATTACAGACATGCAGAATTTCTTCTACCAGCTGACACCTCTCATCCACTGAGCCACTGGATTCCTATAGCACATCCCACAAGCTCCCAGAAACTGGGCTGTAACTGTGGACAGCAGCACTGTCCCATTGTCTTCTGATGGTATTTCAATGGGCTCGTCATTATCATCTTGGGTTACCCGAGTATCTTCTGACACCTTCTCTTATTTTTCCAGTAGGCCACTGCTAGGAGCCTGACAGGGAACCCGAAGCAGGGAGGGATCCCAGGAGAAGCCCAGCTACCACTTGGCTCCCACAAAATGGTCGCCTTGAGACTCTTTATAGAAGAGGAGAAAATACCACCACCACCACCACCACCACCACCACCACCACCATTTAATAACCCTGCCCTAAATGTGGAGAAAGCAACCACCCACCCCCAAAGGAAACTCCGACAGGGTACATGTATACTACATACAGCATTGATCAAGTAATTTGCATCAATAAGTGATGTTGTACTTTTGACTGGTAAGTCTAAATCTAAATCACTCGGAGGTGATTTTATTCTCTGAAGTCACCCCAATCTATATTGTTGGCCCAGGGAAGATTTGTTGTCCCTATTGGTTGTATTGGTGTAGTCTCTTCGGGCCTCTTCATGGGAAGGTCCATTTCACCGATTGGAAGAGACAGTAAAACCCTCATGTGGCCATTCATAGGAGTCACTATTTAGGGAACAAGTGATTATGCTACCTTTGCAAGGTCAGGATATCACAGCTGTTTAATGAATGTCACTGGGCAGGCAGTGCCTCTAATACTAGAAATGCTAGAGGTGATGATTTTGGTAAACAGTCAGGATTGTGTTTGTTGAGTCCCTTTTGCTTCTTTTAATATTTCCTTGATTGTATACCTGTGTTGGGTCAAAAATTGGTTTGATATTTAGTTCATAGGTTATTTTTATCTTAGTGTTAACTATCAGGTTGTCTGCTCTGATATAACCTTGTGCAAGGAGAACAATTTCTTGTTACTCATACTAGCATTATTGCTTCTATTGTTAAATTAACCCAGTATTAAGTTAGGAGTTGGTTGCATAGTTTTGGTATTAAGATCTTAAGATCGTATGCCAATGGCTGAGCCCTACTAATAACTGTCATCACCACATCCCTAACAGCTCTTACAGTCCATGAATCATATTCTTGTCCTTTCTAACAGCCTCATTTCAATTCCTTACACCCTTCCATCGGCGATGGACGCTCTTGCACTCCCCCATCAGCGATGGAGGGGTGTCACACTTGCAATCCCTTCATCTGTGATGAAGTGGTGTCATGCTTGCATTCCCACCATTGGCCATGTAAGGGTGTCCCACTTGTGCCCCGTCATGGGCCATGGAGGGGTAAGCCACCTGAGCCCCTTCATGGGCTGTGTAGTGATGTCACACCTACATGGGCCATGGAGGAGTGAGCCGTCTCTGCCCCTTCATGGGCTATGTGGGGGAGAGCCACCAGCACCCCTTCATCAGCAATGAAGGGATTTGCTGCCTGCACCCCCACATCGGTGTCTTGTATCCTTCCATCGGCGTAGTGGGGTGTGCTGACTGCAACTGCGTATGGGCGTCCTGCACCCCTTCATCGGCGATGTGGGAGTATGCTGCCTGCCCCCTTAATTGGCAACTTGTACCCCTTCATCAGTGTTGTGGGAGCATGCTGCCTGCACCCCTCATGGCCACTACAGTATTTGTACTATCTGTAGTTTCAGGTACCCACCTGGGGTCTCTGGACATATCCCCATGGATAACAGGGTTGGGTGGGGTGCTATTGTAGTCTTTTTCCTTTGTATCACATCTCCCCACATGACCCTCGTCTCTAGATAAATCTCACAGGATCAGGAGCCACTTTTCCTTGCACTTTCTTCTTAGTGGAAACATCTTGCCTTTGCTTAGCATGGCCGCTTTGCCCTCTCCGCCATCTCCTGGAGGTTCCCTTACCCTTGCAGTGCTCTCCACTCACTGCTTTAGGGTGTGCAGTCTGTCTCCTGTCGCAGTTATGCACAAATGGTAATTTGTACCTGGAGTGGCCTCAGGAAACTGCCTCAAGATGGGACTCTCAGACTGGACTACTCTGCTCTCTGGTGGACATACAAATAAGTAGCTTCCTTGTTGGCAGAAGAGAATATTGATCATTGGTGGCAAGAGGCGATTTCACATTTGCTCATGTTACCACTGGTGCTGGTGTGGAGTGATGGAGGACAGCACGTTGGAGGATTGCAGGTGGAGTCGTCACTGTGGCCATGGGGGGCAGTTACAGAGATTGTTCAGGGTCAGTTTTGGGTATCTGGGGTATATGCAGGAAATAGGATAGATTGAAAGCAAGGGCGAAACATAGGGCCTCATGAGTGGATTATCTTGTGTTTTGTTGCCAGGAGAAGCAGCTCCCCCACCGTCTGAGGGAAATAGTCTTACCCCACCCCCAGGACCCCTCAAGAAAAGGTTTCAATGGCTTCACCTAAGACAATACCGTCGTGACAGAGAGCAGTGATCTTCAGCCTCCACGTCTGCTATCTGTGTTTACTTCCTGGAAAATAACGGAATGCCAGTGTACTCCAAATGGAAGTATGGGATCAGGTCCATACAGGATTAGGTGCCCATGCAGGGGAGTAGCAGGGTATTACCACTTCACACTGGTAGGAGACTGGGGAACAAGTATGGGTGTGGATTTACAGAGTATTAAACAAAAGAGAGTGGCGTACGATAGGCCAGACATGGATACAGGGTTCCTCTTGCAGGAAATGTGATTTAACATGTTGCCTTGAGAACTGAGAATGGTCATAATAATGACTCAGTGGCTGCCTTCAGTCAACTAGGTTGAAATGCCAGAGCTTCCCTGACTTTCTCAGGGAAGGAAGACTCCAAGGTCCGAGGGAGATGGGAATGGGGACCTGTTGTGTGCACACCTGCTCGTTTACCACAAAGTTGGTGGCTTATGAGAACAAAACCGTATTCTCTCACGGTTCTGGAGGCCAGGAACCCAAAATTCATTTCACGGAGACTAAGGTGTCAGCAGGGCTGTACTCCCTCTGGAGATCCCAGGGCTCCAGGGAACAGTGTATCCCTTCCCTCTGGTAGCTCCCGGTGGCCACCAACCTCCCTTGGCTTGTGCCCACATCACCCCAGTCTGTCTCCATGGACACAGTGCCTCCTCTTTTGTCAAGTCTCCCTTTGCTTCTCTAAGGATGCTCGTGATTCCATGTAGGGCTCACTCAGACAACCCAGGACTCAAGATCCTTAACTAGATCCCATTGATGGGAGTTAGATCCCAGGTATCAGGGCTTGATTTCTTTGAGGGCCATTGTGCAGCCTAGTACAATGTGTCCTTCCATAGGGAGACAGCCAAACCGTGCTAGCCCCGTGCGGTGGGCTGCTCACCGGTGAGCGGTGCCAGGGCATGCACTGCTGATAGACACTGCAGCAGGACCGAATCTCCAGGGAATTATGTCCAGAGGGGAGAAAGCGAATCCTGAAAGGGTCACACGCTTTTCGATTCCACTTGTGTAATACTCTCGAGGGGACAAAATCATAGAAATGGAGAGCAGATGAGGGATTGCCAGGCATCACGAAGATGACGGGGGCAAGAAGGAGGTGGGAATGTCTGCTCTAAGAGGACAACACGGGGGTCCCTGTGGAGGGCCCGATGCTCTGTTTCTCATGTGCATCGCTTTTGAAATCCCGGCCGTGATCCCGTCCTACAGGCAGAGAGAACGTAGGGCATCTTCACGGTGTTTGCCAATCACACACAGTCCCAGCAACCCCACAGCCGCCCACCTTGCTACATCTGTCCCCACGGCTCTGGCTGGTGTCCCGTTGCCCCAGTTGAGCCGTGTTCCTAAGGGAGGAAGCCATCTCGCTAACGCGGCTCCCGCACCGTTTCACTCTCTCCTGCACACCTGGGGGTTTCCTCGGGACGGCCATCCTGTGCACCTGCGGCTGATTCTCCCGGCCCACGGGGGGCAATCGCTTCCCATCCACCACCACCTGTTTGTCTTCCTACGTCCTAGCGTTGCACGTGCCAGCACCTGCAGATCTTCCCTCTGTCAGCTGAGTCTGAGCCGGCTTCCTCTCCCACTGGGCTCTAGTTCTCATCTCATTAAGGAACGACACTCACCTCGCTGAAGCTCACGGTGAAGTCTCAACGCCCAGTTTGCAGACTACGTGGCACCATTTTACAGACACACGTAATCACTCCCTTTGTTTAAAAATTCCTTCCTTCTCCCACCGCCCGGGCCGCTGCTCACCAGTGTCTGTGTTGGTCTGTCCTCATCTTCTTCCCACCTGCCATCAGCTTTCCGCCCGTCCTTACTCTGGGGCGATCGCAGCCAGCCTCAGGCTTCTATCTACAAGCAGCTGGGGCCTCCAGGTCTCTAAGCTCTGCCCCCAGCTCTTCATGTCTCCAGACGCCTGACTCCATCTGCGCACCACACAGGTGCTACCCTCCCCAGCCTCTGCTACCTCCCTGAAGGCTTCTCCTCTCCCCCTCCCCTTGTTTACTGGGCTGCGGCCACACCGGCCCCCTCTCTGCTCCCTGAGCATGTCAGGCACACACTCCTGCTTCAGGCCTTTGCGCTGGCTTTGCCTCTCTCTGTCCGGAATGTTCTCCCATGTGCCCAGATGACATACTCCTCATTTCTGTCATATCTTTACTCTGACGTCACCTGCTCAGTGGAGCCTCTGCTAGCTCTCTATCTAAAACAATACTGCTCCTTCTCCAACCCAAACACCTGATCTCCCTTCCCCGCATTCTTTTTCTTCCTGGCCGTGGGCATCGTCTGTTTTTCTTACTTCCTTGCTGTCTGTTGCCTACTGCAGTCCCTGCCAGAATGTCAGCTCTATGGGGTCCAAATACCAAACTAGCTTTGTTTAGGGCTGTTTCCTTACGCCTCTACAACAGTGCCTAACTCCTACAAAGGCTCAGACACCACTTGCTGAGTAAGTGTTGGGATTTCGTATTAGTTTGTTGGGTCCGCCATCACAGAGTACCACAGACTAGGTGGCTTAAGCAACGAAATTGATTTATTTATTTTCTCATACTTTAGATCAAGGTGTGGGCAGGGTGGGTCTCCTCTCTCCGTGGCTGGTGGATGACCTCCTTCCCACTGTCTTGACGTAGTCTTCCTTCTGTGTATGTAGGTGTCCACTCTCTTCTTATGGGACACCAGTTATCAGATTAGGGTCCCTCCCCCCAAATAAGCTCACTCAACCTCCAGTTTACCTTTCAAGAGCTGGTATCCAAGTACAGTCACATGGGTAGTTAGGACTTCAAAGTATGGATTTTGGGGGAAAATCCATTCAATAACAGGTTTCTGTCTGTAGTACCTAGTCACTACTCACATGGGTTTTTTTTTCTTTCCTGTATGTCCTTGTCCCATTATTTGCTCACCCAGTGCTAATCCCAGTTTGCCCTTAGCCCAAGTTATAACTCTATTTATTTATTGGTATAGGCTTGCATCTGCCCTCTACCTCTATACTCCATGTTCCTGGCTGGCACTGGAATTACATCCTTAGCATCATGCACATCATAACCTCCAGGTGAGGTAAGTATGCTTACTCTCATTTGAAAAATCTGAGGCTCAAAAGAGAGTGGGTCATGTTTCTGAGATCACAGTACTAGTAAGTGCTGTCATTTTGATAACTTGGTTCCCATGGGCTCCAAAGCCCACTTACTTTCATCTAACACACTGTCCCCAAGATGAATGGGGAAAAGCCATACTCAGCCTGACATATAAGTAATGTTACCTGTAAAGCTGGTGTCACATTTCAGGAACAGTTTGAATTTGAATGTCATGTCCTTTTTTTTTTTTTTTTCCTGCTGCAATTTCTTAGATAATCCTTAGATTTCTTAGATTTATCTAAATGTATTTTTCCCTTTGCAAAATTTAGCCACTAAGAATACTAAGAAAGTTTGTTTCCTTTTTAAGAGGTCAGAATTATACAATGAATTCATCATGTCAAGGCAATAGCCATTATTTTATCCTAAAATATAGAGGAAAAGGTCTTTGCCCTTGTTGTAAGACTTTACCATGTGTTCTTGATAACACGCCTGAGCTCTATTGGTGAAAAACCATCGTAGACTTTGAAAGTCAGTTACTTATAGTTAGGAGAATATCATTCTCTCTTTGAGTGCAGCTGATTGTTTAAAATGGAAATTAGAATTTTTCTCCATAGATTTTATATTTGAGAATGAGCTGTGCTTTAAAGAGTATGTTGTATTTGCATTCATGCAAGTTGTGCAGTCATTAAATTGACAGGAAAGTAGCTGTTAATAGTTGTCATTTGGACATGTAGATGGAAATACTGATAGGTCACGGTGTGACCACTTAAACGTGTTGAGCTCTCGTTTCATTTGGCATTTCCAAACCACTGCCCTGAGCTTATGGATGTTGATCAAGTGGCCATGTAATTGTTGTTTTAAATTGGCATCAGGTTCTTAAGTTGTGTACGAGGAAGCTGTTGGTTCTCTACTTCTATGTAGCTCCTGAAAACAGAAGACCAGAGCATTTTATCAAAATAAATTTTGTTTAAAATAAATGTACCTTGTGAATGAGATAAAGGCTTACATAATAATTGGTACTTTTGGAGTCTGATATTAATTTGCAAGTTTAAAATAAGTCTAGGGGTGTCTGGGGGGCTCAATTTGTTAAAGTGTCTGACTTTGGCTCGGGTCATGATCTCACTGCTTGTGAGTTCAAGCCCCATATCAGCCTCTGTGCTGACAGCTGGGAGCCTGGGGCTGGCTTCAGATTTTTTGTCTCCCTCTCTCTGCCCTTCCCCTACTCATGCTCTGTCTCTCTCTCTCTCGAATATAGTGTAAAACATAAAAAAATAATATAAAACATAAAAAAACAAAAAATATTCTAGAATAAATCAATAGACAGTAACATGCTTATAATGACTGGTGATTAAAACAAAGAAATATCCTGAATATCCAAGCATAAATTACTGTTCTTTCTCTAGGAACCCATCATATATCATGTTGACCATTAAGCTGAATGAAAGCATTAATCTTTTAGTAACTTGGAAGAGATAAGCTTACTATCTTAGCTAGTAAAGTTTGGTATATATCATTCTTGTAGACCTATTTTCTTTAATGATCAAAGAATTAATGTGTGGTGTCTTTTATTTGGGTATTCAGGACTAAGATAAGTAACCTGAGACAAATGACTTAAGACCATTTTAGAACTGAGCTGGACTACAAAAGTCAGATCCTGGAGTCATGATAAAGATAGTTTGAACATTCCTTTTCATCAATAAAAAAAGAAGTACAGTTCCCAGATGACAATCACCATGTTGAAGGAGAGTTTCTGGGGTTCCCTCCAACAATGGTACATGATTTTGAGTCAAGGATACAGCCTCCATGACTCTACTTTCACTGAAATGATGGTTCAGATATCAACAATGTTGTCTCATGGAATTTGCAAAACTGATATCCTTTCAGTTTTCGGCATGATTAATTTGCCAAAGAGAAAAAAAATGTTTCCCTCTTTCTGAACCATAATCACATTTGTATTTAGAGTTATCATTAAAAATAGTATTTCTAAAAATAGTTAATAAATAGATGTCAACATAAATTTGCTTGCAAAGTTATCAAATGGAAAACTGTTCCCGAAGCAGTTATTTTCTATTTTACAGGAAAATTAAACTTTTATGTCCCTAGTGCATTTATGTTATATCCTATTCACTATCATGCTGTGTGTGTGTGTGTGTGTGTGTGTGTGTGTGTGTGTGTGTGTGTGTTTGTACACGTGTGTGTATGTGAATAAGTGAAATGTGCAGTATTTGGTCATTTAAAAGGCTTCGCTAATTTAGGCAAAGTCAGCCAGAAACAAATGCAATACATTAAGTCCAAAATAATCATGCAGATTTTCCATCATGAGAAATAGTTGGTTTATCTCAAATGAATTTTCTTTGCTCTTTTCTTTTTAACAAGCAGTCATAGGAGAATATTTTCTTTCTGCTAACCTTGAGGCAGGGCAAGAGCAGATTTGTGCCAGAACACGTGGTCTATATTTATGAGAAACTAGGAAAATTAAGAAAGCCATTTAGTTACAAAGTTTAGTGGGGCCTCATGACTGACTTGGAGTTTTCAACAATATTCTTTTGGGAAATCTTTTATTTACTGGGTTAGTTTTACAGAGCAAACTATATATTTTCTTGGTTGTAAGGAGGAGTTTTAGATACCACAAAGCCCATGTCTCCACTAAAAACTTTTAGCCCATCATGTTCTTACCGACCAGAATTTTCTAACAAGCCACATTAAATTATGCCACTGCCCTGCTTGACAAACAGGATTAGCTTCCCTTTATCTTGTAGGTTGGAGTATAAAATCCTTACCAGGGTTTTTATACTGTTCACCAAACCCTCCAACTCTTCACTCTCTGCCTCTTCCTTCCCCACCTTTTCCAGCTGCTTGGTCTCATTGAAATCCCTAAGTGCTAATATTAAATGGGTAGTAGTGCCACCCTGCCATCCTACTGTATTTCCTGGTCTACTCCCCTACATGACTGCTCCGTAGCTTTCCTTCACTCCTCAAGTCTCTAATACATCAGTCTTGATCCTTCATCTCAGCAGATTCCTTTGTTCCCTATTGCATGAAAAAGCAGAATTAGTTAGCAGATATATCTTGCTGCTCCTAGAGAGGAATTGTCCATGCTCCTGCCTGAAGCCAGCTCCCCCAGCCTTACATTAGATCCCATTAGATTCACTAGATTCAGTTCCTTCCCCCTTCCTTAGGATGTTGGCCACTCTCACCTCCTTGGCATGTCAATTTCCCCCTCTTGACTGCATCATCCCCCAAAGCATATAAACATGTTATTGCTTTTCCCCTAAGAAAAATATACCTCTCTTGATCCCATTCCTCATTCTTAGATACCATTCCATGTTTCTGTTCCCTTTTCTGCCAAAACCGGGGATACATTCATTATTTCCAGTTTCTCTCATCCATGACCTCAAGAAGCTACTCAAATCAGGCTTCTTTTTTTCAAGCTCACCTAACACCTCCATATTGCTAAGCCCCTTGGGCAATACTAGACTTCTTTCTTTATTCTTTGTCTTCATCTTACTTGACCTATGAATAATATTTAGATCAGTGCAAATGTTCACTGTTGGGGAGTAAATGTTTGTATCATGCCCTAAATTTATACGTTAAAACTCTACTCCCCATTATGATGGTTTTAGGAGGTGGGACATTCGGGGAGTAGTTAGGATTAGATGCTATCATGAGGATGATATCCTGAGAGATGGGATTAGTGCCCTTGTAATGAGTCATGAGAGAGCCTGCTTCCTTTTTCTGCTTCTGCCACAAGAGAATACAAAGAAAAATCTGCACCCCAGAAGAGAGTTCTCACCAGAACCTGACCATAATGCTCCCTGATCTTGGACTTGCAGACTCCAGAACTTTGAGAAATACATTTGTATTGTTTATAAGCCACTCATGTGTGGTATTCTGTTATACTAACCAGAACTAAGACACTTTCCTTGATACATCTTCTTCACTTAGTTTGCAATATACCACATCGATCAAGTCTCTTCTTCCTCAGTGTTTTCTTGCTGGTTTCTGTTGTTTCCCCAAACCCTAAATATTGGAGGCTCCATGTCTCAATCCTTACATCTCTTCTTTTTGCCCTTATCACTCTCCTAAATACCTTTTCCCCTGATGATCCTCAAATTTAAATCACCAGCCCAGACCTCCCCCTGAATTCCTGTCTCCTATTTCTCCACTTGATGCCTTTGCTGGTATGTCTAAGAAACGTCTCAAACACATTATATTCAAAACCAAAATTGTGATCCTCTTACAACCTTCTCATTCCACAGTCCTCTTCCCATAATAAATATAAATTCTATTTTTTCAGGTCTTGGGTTTTAAAATTTTGGAGTGTTTTTTGAGTCCCCACTTTGTTTTATACCCTACCCTCATATCAAGTATGTCAGCAGGTACTGTTGGCCTTGCCTTTAAAATATATCTAAATCAGACTCCTTTTCATCCTCTCTGAAATTACCACCCAGGTCCAAGATACCATCATTCTTCATCTGGAACATTGTAGCCACCTTCTCATTGGTATCCTGCTTTCTCCCTCTTTAACTCATAATTTTATTATTATTATTATTATTATTATTATTATTTTAATACAGAAGCCAAAATTGTCCTTTAAAAACTGAAGTATGACTTTGTGACTCTTCGAGTCACAATTATGCTTGTCTTCCAGCTCTCTCAGAGTAAAACCCAAAGTCATTACCCCATGGCTAATGAGATCTTATATTATCTGCCCCCATCCTTGCTAGTCTTTGACCTTATCTTCTACCAGTTTCTCCTTCTCTTACTCTGCTCCACCTATATTGACCTCTTTGCTGTTTTTCAAACACACCAAGTTTTTATCTCACAAACTTTGCAAGCAACTTGGAAATATTTCCTCAGCTATACGCATGGATTGTAGCCTTCCCTCCTTCTGGTCCTGGAGCAAATACTATCTTGTCAATAAGGCTTTCGCAACCACCCTAACTAAATTACACCTTCTTTTCTAACTTTGAATTATCATGCCCATTTATTTTTTTCCATAATACTCATCCCGAGCTCATATATTATATCATTTTGCTTATGTTTTTGGTAAATTATCTGTTCCCCAATTCCCCCATTGAGTATTAGCTCCATGAGGGCAGAGATTGTGGTCTGTTTGTGACTATATCCCTGTTTTGTTTTGTTTTGTTTTGTTTATTTTTTTATTTTTATTTTTTTTTTTAATGTTTATTTATTTTTGAGACAGAGAGAGACAAAGCATGAACGGGGGAGGGCCAGAGAGAGAGGGAGACACAGAATCTGAAACAGGCTCCAGGCTCTGAGCAGTCAGCCCAGAGCCCGACGCGGGGCTCGAACTCACGGACCCTGAGATCATGACCTGAGCCGAAGTCCAACGCTTAACCGACTGAGCCACCCAGGCGCCCCCCTTTTTTTTTTTTAAACAGGGCTTCAATAAATACATGTTGGAAGTTCAAATACATTCATATCTTTATAGTAACTCTTTCCTCTGAGATGTCTTGAATGTTGTTTGTTTTTCAATTTTTTAATCTTTTTTGTAATACAGCATCCTATCAGACAGTTTTCCCTCTCTTATGAAAACAGCTTCTAGTTGCTCTTACTAAAATAATAATAATCACTAGCAGTTATATCATGCTGACTCTGATCTAAATGCTTTATCTATTTTGTAGGTACCAAAACAACCCCATGAAGCAGGAGCTGTTGTAACATCTATTTTCCAAATGAGTTGGCACAGGACATTTAAATTTACACAGGTAGTAAGTGGTGGAGCCAGAATATTGTAAACTCAAGGAATATGGCTCTAAAGGAAGCACTTTCAACCATTGTGTTATGCTGCTTAGAGACAGAAGTTGTGTTAAGGAGGTCTGCAGAAAAGGTGAATAGAGACTTTCATTTGATTTATGGAAGCCAGTTTCTCTTAGTGATGGCATCCAAGTGTTCTTGAAAGTGATTGGATAAATTTGCATAAAAGAATCTGTGGTTATTTCAGGAAGAAAGGTTGAATTATGATTTCATTTCTGGTGCATAATGGTGCTGGAGAAGGTGACAACTCTTATTGCCATAGTGAGACATGGGATCAGAAATAGTTCTGAGTTGTAGCAAGAAGCAATGAGAGTGCTCTGTTCCTGTGATGTGGCAAACCCTGGAACTAGTCCTAATGCAGCTAGCTAGCTCTCCTGTAAGCAACTGGGCAGGTGAACTGAAAAGCTGGCTCAGGGAAGCTTGAAAACTGGGCCCATTAGGGCAAGACATCATCTCAACTGAACCCTAAGCTGTCCTCATAGGGCCTTTGGGAAAAGTTTCCTCTGCAGGAGCACAGCCTCCTACAGTCTTCTGGCCAGTTTTTGCTATTATTCCTAAAAAGTTTCTCTTCACAGCGAGAACTCCATAATCACTAACCCCTGAGGTGACAGGAACTCTGTAAAAACCTGCCTTGACCTCACCACTCTGGGACTGCCTTATGCCTTATGAATATGCATAGGTGAGGGAATGACAGAGCATTGATCCTCAGAGTCCTGGCCCCTTCTCTGAGCATAATGCTGGGGAATATGTTCTTCCATCCTCAGAATCTTTACGGCTGTGAGTAGATGCTGCCTTACTCCTTGAGATAACTTCTGAACCCCCAGTACCATGCTTCCAACACAGCCTGCTGATGCTAGGTTTTAAATCTCCACTTGGAAACAGGGTTAGGGCAAAGCTGAAACTCACTGCTGTTTTGATGTATGAAAGAGAAGAGAATCTGAGAGATTCAGAATGAATGAACTTTCTGTTACAGTACCTGATGGTTGGTAACTCCAAGCATAGCAGAGATAGCGTCCCATTAATTGCACTCATACCTTAAAGAAAGATGACCAGGTGTACTTCCAAGTCCATCACAAATGTTATCTTATTGACTTCCTTCAGGCTAAATGTTAAACCACTGTTTCCACATTTCCTTGCCTTGATCCTAATTTGTATGCTGTTAGCCATTAGTTGATATCTCTGTCTCTCCCCACTAGCCAGTAAATTCCTCAAGGGTAGGATCCATCTCTTGTTGATCTACTTACCCTTAGACTTAGTTGTGCCTGACATGGTAAGACTCTTGCTATATACTTGATAATTGATTGGACAAATGAATGAGTCATGGGCGGACAAAGAATTTCTCTTTTCAGATTATGTTATTGCTACTGGATATACATTTTGTTTTAACAAAAACTTTATCAAGAGATGGTGTCATATTGAAGTAGAGATTTGTGGCAGATATTTTGGGACAATTGTTCTTTACAAAATTATGCTTCAAAAGATGTTTCCTTTATACAAAGTTGGTATCTAATATTCATGTGTTAAATAAACTGAATTGGATTTATGGAACAGTAGGAAGAGCAGATCTGCTTATAGTCCCATTTTTGCCACTAACCTTGAACAAGGAGGTTGACTTAAGTCCCTTCTTGCTCTTTGGTTATATGGCTTTGTGAATTTATATGTGGAATAAACTATACATTTATTTCCTAGTAAAATTAGTGAAAAGGCAGATAAAAACACCCAGCCCCCCTCAAAGCAGAGCCTACTTCTCTGATAAGAAAATAATGTAAGGAATTTTCTGTTAGGCTGCATTGGTTATGGATTATTTTGCAGTTGTGGCACTAATCTCAGAAAAGGCTATTGTTTGAACATTTGACTCATGATAGATATAAATCGAAACCCATATACTTTCTGTTGTTCAAATGGATGTAATTTTAACACCTTCAGAATACTTCATAGATTGTTGGAAAAGTTCCATGAGACCAACAATAAAATTGTAGCATAATCTATTGTCTGATTTGGAGGGCTTTATTTTTTTTTTATTTTTTTTTTCAATATATGAAGTTTATTGTCCAATTGGTTTCCATACAACACCCAGTGCTCATCCCAAAAGGTGCCCTCCTCAATACCCATCACCCACCCTCCCCTCCCTCCCACCCCCATCAACCCTCAGTTTGTTCTCGTTTTTTAAGAGTCTCTTATGCTTTGGCTCTCTCCCACTCTAACCTCTTTTTTTTTTTTTTCTTCCCCTCCCCCATGGGTTTCTGTTACGTTTCTCAGGATCCACATAAGAGTGAAACCATATGGTATCTGTCTTTCTCTGTGTGGCTTATTTCACTTAGCATCACACTCTCCAGTTCCATCCACATTGCTACAAAAGGCCATATTTCATTTTTTCTCATTGCCACGTAGTATTCCATTGTGTATATAAACCACAATTTCTTTATCCACTCATCAGTTGATGGACATTTAGGCTCTTTCCATAATTTGGCTATTGTGGAGAGTGCTGCTATAAACATTGGGGTACAAGTGCCCCTATGCATCAGTACTCCTGTATCCCTTGGGTAAATTCCTAGCAGTGCTATTGCTGGGTCATAGGGTAGGTCTATTTTTAATTTTCTGAGGAACCTCCACACTGCTTTCCAGAGCGGCTGCACCAATTTGCGTTCCCACCAACAGTGCAAGAGGGTTCCCGTTTCCCCACATCCTCGCCAGCATCTATAGTCTCCTGATTTCTTCATTTTGGCCACTCTGGCTGGCGTGAGGTGATATCTGAGTGTGGTTTTGATTTGTATTTCCCTGATAAGGAGCGACGTTGAACATCTTTTCATGTGCCTGTTGGCCATCCGGATGTCTTCTTTAGAGAAGTGTCTATTCATGTTTTCTGCCCATTTCTTCACTGGGTTATTTGTTTTTCAGGTGTGGAGTTTGGTGAGCTCTTTATAGATTTTGGATACTAGCCCTTTGTCCGATATGTCATTTGCAAATATCTTTTCCCATTCCGTTGGTTGCCTTTTAGTTTTGTTGGTTGTTTCCTTTGCTGTGCAGAAGCTTTTTATCTTCATAAGGTCCCAGTAGTTCATTTTTGCTTTGAATTCCCTTGCCTTTGGGGATGTGTCAAGTAAGAGATTGCTATGGCTGAGGTCAGAGAGGTCTTTTCCTGCTTTCTCCTCTAGGGTTTTGATGGTTTCCTGTCTCACATTCAGGTCCTTTATCCATTTTGAATTTATTTTTGTGAATGGTGTGAGAAAGTGGTCTAGTTTCAACCTTCTGCATGTTTCTGTACAGTTCTCCCAGCACCATTTGTTAAAGAGACTGTCTTTTTTCCATTGGATGTTCTTTCCTGCTTTGTCAAAGATGAGTTGGCCATATGTTTGTGGGTCTAGTTCTGGGGTTTCTATTCTATTGATTTGGAGGGCTTTATAGCTCCATTGCTAAGAGAATAAAATAATATCTTGGTAAACTGGAATCTATGAGGATCACTAATTGTTAATTAACCTCTACATTGTTATAAACTTTCCAAAAATACAATAATAGTATTGCTTTGATTTATAAGAAAAGTTCTCCCACATCCAGTAGGTACTACATATAACTTACTACCACAAAATCTTATATTGATCCACTTACTGTTATTAATCACCAGATAATGACATACATGTATATTTTCTGCAACTCTGCTGTTAGGTTTGAGCAGATTCAAGCCCACAGGTCTGTGCCTTGAAGCAAATTGGATGCTGCTAGTGCAGAGGGAAAATGACAGGTGTGATGTAATCAGAAGGCTTAGATCTTAATCAGATAAACTGGTCAATGTTTGGGTTATCTGCCACTTTGAAGTAATTTTCGAAGCAAAAATGTACTTTGCAATAATAAGATTTGGGGTTCAGAAAGTCATGTATAATTGGGCCATTAGGTTTGCATCAGAGGAGAAAATCTCCAGTTCTAAGAACTGTCAGGAAAGAGGGGAAAAGAACCCCAGCCCCCAGGAGTAGAACCTTGACCTCCAACAATAAACCAGGGGTAGAGAAGCCATGGTCAAATGTCAGGACACATCTGGGAACATTGTAAAAGTTGCACCTGCTCAGAGACTTAGATCCAGTAGGGCTTGCTTGGCATGGGCTTTAGGAATCTGAGTTTTTAATGAGCACCCTACTAAATGGAAAATTCCTTAAAAGTGAGGAGTTATTCCCATGTAAAACATATAAGTCATCTGTGTAAAGAGTTATTTTTCACAAGAGAATAAACATATTTTTTTTGTTGTGTTCATTGCCTCAGACTTTAAGGGCATTACATATGTAGGCATAGTGACCTCAGGATATGTTACAAACAGTGTTTCCCTCTTGGTTTTTTAAAAAAGTTATACCTTTTTGTCAGCTCAAATAGAATTTCTAAAGCATGCTTGAGAAGTTTGAGCCAAATTTCCTAGATCAATTTTTTTTTCAGTTTGAATATTTATTGGAGAAGCAAAGTTTATTTATTCACTTCCCATTTATAATCTAATTTTTCCCACTTATAATCTAATTATGTCAAGCTGTATTTTAGTCACAATAGGTGTAGAGATGAATAAAATAGTCCCTGTCCTGAAAGAGCTTATAATCTCTTGGTGGATAATAGGCATACAAGTAAATAGGGGTAATAAAATGTTATCAGGATTATTATTAGAACATATGCATAGTATGGTTGGAACAGCAGAACTGAGTCAACTCTCACTGGGTGTGAAAAGCATCCCAGAAAGGCTGTATAAGGAAGTAGATGCTTGACCTGAGTTTTCTTTCTTGCTTTATTGAGATATAATTGACAAATAACATTATGTAAGTTCAAGATGTACAATGTGATGATTTGGTACACATATATATTGTGAAATAATTACCACAGTAAGGTTGGTCAACACATCGAACACCTCTCATTGTTACCTGTTTGTGTATGTGGGGTGGGGGGTGGTGGAAAAAATACTCTCTTAGCAACTCTCAGGTACACAGTATGGTATTGTTAACCATGGTCACAATGCTGCACAAACCCCAGAATTAGTCATCTTATAATTGAAGGTTTGTCTGCTTTGGGCAACATCTTCCCATCCTTAGCCTTTGACAATCACCAATTTACTCTTGGTTTCTATGAGTGAATTTGACTTTTTTTAGATTCATAAATAAGTGATATTATACAAGAATTGTCTTTCTCTCTCTGACTTATTTCACTAAGCATAATGCTCTCAAGGTCTATCCATGTTGTCACATATGGTAGGATTTTCTTTGTTATGGCTGAATAATAACTCATTGTATTTTATATATATATATATATATATATATATATATAATATTCATATGGTATATATCCATATATATCCATATATATATCATATATATATCCATATATATATATCTGTATCCATATATATATCGCATCTTCTTTATCGTTTCATCTGTTGGTGGATACTTTGTTTTTTTCCATGTCTTGGCTATTTTGCATAATGCTGAAATGAACATGTAGGGGCAGATAATCTCTTTGAGGTAGGGATTTTGTTTCCTTTGATTGTACAACCAGAGTGGGTTTGCTGCATCATATTGTAGTTGTATTTCTTTATAAGTTTGTTTGTTTGTCTGTTTGTTTATGCCATCTCTACACCCAATGTGGGACTTGACTCATGACTCTGAGATTAAGAGTCAGATGCTCCACTGACTGAGTCAGCCAAGTGCCCTGGTAGTTCTATTTTCAATATTTGGAATATCCTCCATACTATTTGCCATAGTGGGCATATTAATTTTTATTCTTACCAGCAGTGCACAAAGCTTCCCTTTTCTGTGCATTGTCACCAACACTTGTTATTACTTGTCTTTTTTATGATAAAAATCCTAACAGGTATGAGACAGAATCTTATAATTTTGATTTTTTTTTAAATGTGAAATTTATTGTCAAATTGGTTTCCATTAAACACCCAGTGCTCATCCCAACAGGTGCCCTCCTCAATACCATCACCCACCCTCCCCTCCCTCCCACCCCCATCAACCCTCAGTTTGTTCTCAGTTTTTAAGAGTCTCTTATGCATTGACTCTCTCCCACTCTAACCTCTTTTTTTTCTTCCCCTCCCCCATGGTCTTCTGTTAAGTTTCTCAGGATCCACATAAGAGTGAAAACATATGGTATCTGTCTTTCTCTGTATGACTTATTTCACTTAGCATCACACTCTCCAGTTCCATCCGCATTGCTACAAAAGGCCATATTTCATTCTTTCTCATTGCCACATAGTATTCCATTGTGTATATAAATCACAATTTCTTTATCCACTCATCAATTGATGGACATTTAGGCTCATTCCATAGTTTGGCTATTGTTGAGAGTGCTGCTATAAACATTGGGGCACAAGTGCCCCATGCAGCAGCACTCCTATATCCCTTGGGTAAATTCCTAGCAGTACTATTGCTGGGTCATAGGGGAGATCTATTTTTAATATTTTGAGGAACCTCCACACTGCTTTCCAGAGCGGCTGCACCAGTTTGCATTCCCACCAACAGGACAAGAGGGTTCCCATTTCTCCACATCCTCGCCAGCATCTATAGTCTCCTGATTTGTTCATTTTAGCCCCTCTGACTGGTGTGAGGTGATATCTGAGTGTGGTTTTAATTTGTATTTCCCTGATGAGGAGTGACGCTGAGCATCTTCTCATGTGCCTGTTGGCCATCTGGATGTCTTCTTTAGAGAAGTGTCTATTCATGTCTTCTCCCATTTCTTCACTGGATTATTTGCTTTCCAGGTGTGGAGTTTGGTGAGTTCTTTATACATTTTGGACACTAGCTCTTTGTCCAATATGTCATTTGCAAATATCTTTTCCTATTCCGTTGGTTGCCTTTTAGTTTTGTTGATTGTTTCCTTTGCTGTGCAGAACCTTTTTATCTTCATGAGGTCCCAATAGTTCATTTTTGCTTTGAATTCCCTTGCCTTTGGGGATTTGTCAAGTAAGAAATTGCTGTGGCCGAGGTCAGAGAGGTCTTTTCCTGCTTTCCCCTCTAGGATTTTGATGGTTTTCTGTCTCAAATTCAGGTCCTTTATCCATTTTGAGTTTATTTTTTGTGAATGGTGTAAGAAAGTGGTCTAGTTTCATCCTTCTGCATGTTGCTGTCCAGTTCTCTCAGCACCATTTGTTAAAGAGACTGTCTTTTTTCCATTGGATATTCTTCCCTGCTTGTCAAAGATTGGTTGGCCATATTTTTGTGGGTCTAATTCTGGGGTTTCTATTCTATTCCATTGGTCTATGTGTCTGTTTTTGTGCCAATACCATGCTGCCTTGATGATGACAGCTTTGTAGTAGAGGCTGATGTCTGGGATTGTGATGCCTCCTGCTTTGGTCTTCTTCTTCAAAATTATTTTGGTTATTCGGGGCCTTTTGTGGTTCCATATGAATTTTAGGATTGCTTGTTCTAGCTTCGAGAAGAATGCTTCTGCAATTTTGATTAGGATTACATTGAATGTGTAGATAGCTTTGGGTAGTATTGACTTTTTAACAATATTTATTCTTCCAATCCATGAGCATGGAATGTTTTTCCATTTCTTTATATCTTCTTCAATTTCCTTCATAAGCTTCCTATAGTTTTCAGCATACAGATCTTTTACATCTTTGGTTAGGTTTATTCCTAGGTATTTTATGCTTCCTCGTGCAATTGTAAATGGGATCAGTTTCTTTATTTGTCTTTCTGTTGCTTCATTATTAGTGTATAAGAATGCAACTGATTTCTGTACATTGATTTTGGATCCTGCAACTTTGCTGAATTCATGTATTAGTTATAGCAGACTTTTGGTGGAGTTTATCAGGTTTTCCATGTATAATATCATGTCATCTGCAAAAAGTGAAAGCTTGACTTCATCTTTGCCAGTTTTGATGCCTTTGATTTCCTTTTGTTGTCTGATTGCTGATGCTAGCACTTCCAACACTATGTTAAACAACAGCGGTGAGAGTGGACATCCCTGTCATGTTCCTGATCTCAGGGAGAAAGCTCTCAGTTTTTCCCCATTGAGGGTGATATTAGCTGTGGGCCTTTCATAAATGGCTTTTATGATGTTTAAGTATGTTCCTTCTATCCCGACTTTCTCGAGGGTTTTTATTAAGAAAGGATGTAGAATTTTGTCAAATGCTTTTTCTGCATCGATTGACAGGATCATATCGTTCTTATCTTTTCTTTTATTAATGTGATGTATCACATTGATTGATTTGCGAATGTTGAACCAGCCCTGTAGCCCAGGAATGAATCCCACTTGATCATGGTGTATAATTATTTTATATGCTGTTGAATTCGATTTGCTAGTATCTTCTTGAGAATTTTTGCATCCATATTCATCAGGGATATTGGCCTGTAGTTCTCTCTTTTTGCTGGGTCTCTGTCTGGTTTAGGAACCAAAGTAATGCTGGCTTCATGAAAGGAGTCTGGAAGTTTTCCTTCCCTTTCTTTTTTGGAATAGCTTGAGAAGGATAGGTATTATCTCTGCTTAAAATGTCTTGTAGAAATCCCCTGAGAAGCCATCTGATCCTGGACTCTTATTTGTTGGGAGGTTGTTGATAACTGATTCAGTTTCTTCGCTGGTTATGTGTCTGTTCAAGTTTTCTGTTTCTTCCTGTTTGAGTTTTGGAAGTGTGTGGGTGTTTAGGAATTTGTCCATTACTTCCAGGTTGTCTAGTTTGTTGGCATATAATTTTTCATAGTATTCTCTGATAATTGCTTGTATTTCTGAGGGGTTGGTTGTAATAATTCCATTTTCATTCATGATTTTATCTATTTGGGTCATCTCCCTTTTCTTTTTGAGAAGTCTGGCTAGAGGTTTATGAATTCTGTTTATTTTTTGAAAAAACCAACTCTTGGTTTCATTGATCTGCTCTATAGTTTTTTTTTTAGATTCTATATTGTTTATTTTCTCTCTGATCTTTATTATTTCTCTTCTTCTGCTGGGCTTGGGGTGTCTTTGCTGTTCAGCTTCTATTTCCTTAGGTGTGCTGTTAGATTTTGTATTTGGGGTTTTTCTTGTTTCTTGAGATTGGCCTGGATTGCAATGTATTTTCCTGTCAGGACTGCCTTTGCTGAATCCCAAAGCGTTTGGATTATTGTATTTTCATTTTCACTTGTTTCCATATATTTTTTAATTTCTTCTCTAATTGCCTGGTTGACCCATTCATTCTTTAGTAGGGTGTTCTTTAACCTCCATGCTTTTGGAGGTTTTCCAGACTTTTTCCTGTGGTTGATTTCAAGCTTCATAGCATTGTGGTGTGAAAGTGCATGGTATGATCTTAATTCTTTTATGCCTATGAAGGGCTGTTTTGTGACCCAGTACGTAATATACCTTGGAGAATGTTCCATGTGTACTCGAGAAGAAAGTATATTCTGTTGCTTTGGGGTACAGAGTTCTAAATATATCTGTCAAGTCCTTCTGATCTAATGTATCATTCAGGGCCCTTGTTTTCTTTATTGATCTTGTGTCTAGATGATTTATCCATTGTTGTAAGTGGAGAATTAAAGTCCCCTGCAATTACCACATTCTTATCAATAAGGTTGCTTATGTTTGTGATGACTTGTTTTATATATTTGGGGTCTCCCATATTCGGCACATAGACATATATAATTGTTACCTCTTCCTGATGGATAGACCCTGTAATTATTTATAATTCCCTTCTTTATCTCTTGTTACAGCCTTTAATTTAAAGTCTAGTTTGTCTGATATAAGTATGGCTACTCCAGCTTTCTTTTGAGTTCCAGTAGCATGATAAATGGTTCTCCATCCCCTCAATTTCAATCTGAAGGTGTCCTCAGGTGTAAAATGAGTCTCTTGTAGACAGTAAATAGATGGGTATTTTTTTAATCCATTCTGATACCCTATGTCTTTTGGTTGGAGCATTTAGTCCATTTACATTCAGTGTTGTTATGGAAAGATATGGGTTGGAGCACTTAGTCCATTTACACTCAGTGTTATTATGCAAAGATATGGGTTTTCAAGTCATTGTGATGTCTGTAGGCTTCATGCTTGTAGTGATGTCTCTGGTACTTTGTGGTCCTTGCAACATTTCACTCATAGAATCACCCTTAGGATCTCTTGTAGGGCTGGTTTAGTGGTGATGAATTCCTTCAGTTTTTGTTTGTTTGGGAAGACCTTTATCTCTCCTTCTATTCTAAATGACAGACTTGCTTGATAAAGGATTCTCATCTGCCTATTTTTTTCTTTTCATCACATTGAAGATATCCTGCCATTCCTTTCTGGCCTGCCAAGTTTCAGTAGATAGATCCATCACTAGTCTTATTGGTCTCCCTTTATATGTTAGAGCACGTTTTTCCCAAGCTGCTTTTAGAATTTTCTCTTTATCCTTCTATTTTCCCAGTTTTACTATGATATGTCATACAGAAGATTGATTCAAGTTACGTCTGAAGGGAGTTCTCTGTGCCTCTTGGATTTCAATGCCTCTTTCCTTCCCCAGATCAGAGAAGTTCTCAGCTATGATTTGTTCAAGTACACCTTCAGTACCTTTCCCTCTCTCTTCCTCCTCTGGAATCTCAATTATGCGTATATTATTGCTTTAATTGTGTCACTTAGTTCTCTAATTCTCCCCTCATACTCCTGGATTTTTTTTTATCTCTCTTTTTCTCAGCTTCCTCTTTTTCCATCATTTTATCTTCTAATTCACCTATTCTCTCCTCTGCCTCTTCAATCCGAGTTGTGGTCACCTCCATTTTATTTTGCAGCTCATTTATAGCATTTTTTAGCTCCTCTTGTTTCTTAGTCCCTTGATCTCTGTAGTAATATATTCTCTGCTGTCCTCTCTATTTTTTTCAAGCCCAGTGATTAATTTTATGACTATTATTCTAAATTCTTTTTCCGTTACATTGCTTAAATCATTTTTGATGAGTTCGTTAGCTGTCGGTACTTCCTGGAGTTTCTTTTGAGGAGAATTCTTCCATTTCATCACTTTGGATAGTCCCTAGAGTGGTGTGGAACTGCCAGGATCTTCCCCTGTGCTGTCTGGAGTAACTTATGTTGGTGGGTGGGCCGCAGTCAGACCTGATGTCTGCCCCCAGCCCACCGCTGGGGCCATAGTCAGCGTGGTGTGTACCTTACCTTCCCCTCTCCCAGGGGCAGGATTCACTGTGGAGTGGTGTGGCACCTGTCTGGACTACTTGCACACTTCCAGGCTTGTGGTGCTGCTTGGATAGGATCTGGTGTATTAGCCTGGTGGATCCGCAAGGTGCACCAGGGTAAGAGGGGCAGACTCAGCTTGCTTTGCCTTCGGTAGTCTGCTTTGGGAAGGGCCCTGTGGCACCAGAATGGAGGCAGGCCCATTGGAGGGATGGACCCACAGAAGCACAGTGTTGGGTGTTTGCGTGATGCAAGCAAGTTCGGTGACAGAAACTGGTTCCTTCTGGGATTTTGGCAGAGGGATGGTGAGAGAGATGGTGCTGGCCAGTGCCTTTGTTTACTGCTGAGCTGAACTCTGTCTTCTGGGGTTTAACACCTCTCCCTCCCATTGTCCTCTCGCCTTCCCGCTCTCGGAGCAGAGATGTTGACTTATAACATTCCAGATGTTAAGTCCCGCTGGCTGTCAGAACTCATGCAGTCCAGCCCCTCCAGGTTTTGCAAGCCAGATTTCGGGGGCTCTGCCTTGCCCAGTGGGCTGCCCCTCCACTGTCCCGGCTCCCTCCCACCAGTCTGTATACTGCACACCACCCCTTAGCCCATCCTATCCTCTTCTGTGGGCCTTTTGTCTACTCTTGACTCCGGAGAATCCGTTCTGCTAGTCTTCTGGTGGTTTGCTCATTATGATTTTGATTTACACTTTCCTGATGTTAGTAATATTGAGCACCTTTCGTGTACCTGTAGGCCATTGTGGTTCTTTGGAAAAATCTTTGGAAAAATGTCTATTTAAGTTCTTTGCCCATTTTTAAATTGGATTATTTGTGGGTCCTGCTATTGAGTGATATGAGTTCTTTATATATCTTGGATATTAACCCCTTAGCAGGTATATGATTTACAAATGTTTTCTCTCATTCTGTAGGTTCACATTTGATTTTTTAACAATTTCCTTTGCTGTGAGATGCTTCTTAATTTCATGTAGTTCCACTTGTTTATTTAATTTTTAATGCCTGTGCTTTTGGTGTAATATCCAAATATGTTGTCAAGTCCAATGTTAAGGGGCTTTTCCTGTTGGTTTTCTTCTAGGAGTTTTACAGTTTCATGTACATTTAAGTCTTTATTCTGAGTTAATTTTTGTGACTAGTAAAAACTATGAATTCATTATCATTTTTCTGCATGTAGCTACTCAGTTTTTCCAGCACCATTTATGGAAAAGACTGTCCTTTACCCATTGTATATTCTCACATTGTTTGTTATAAATTAATTGACCACACATGCATGGGTTTATTTTTGAGTTCTTTATTCTGTTGGCCTATGTGTCTTTTTTTTATGCCAGTACCATAATGTTTTGATTGCTATAACTTTGTGATATAATATGAATCAGGACATATGATTCCTCTAGCTTTATATACTTCCTCAGATTGCTTTGGCTATTTGGAATCCTTTGTGGTTCCATACAAATTTTAGGGTTGTTTTTTTCTACTTCTGTGAAAATGCAATTGGAATCTTGATAGAGATTGCATTGGCCTATAGATAGCTTTAGGTAATATGGGAGTTTCAATGATATTAATTCTTCTGATCCATGAACATAGGATATCTTTTCATTTGTTTCTGTTTTCTTTAATTTTTCATCAAAATTTATTATTTGCCATGTACAGCTCATTGTATCCAGAAATGTAGGTGCAAATGGGTCCTATAGAATATGTAGATCCTTCAAATGCCCCCACTTTTATCCGTGTTATGGCCTCTGCAGCCTATAGAGGAAATGGGGAAAAATTCCCTCTGATGCCTAATATACACATGGGTCTAGTTGGGGAAACCCAACACAGAGGAACTCAAGTTGCTATTTAGCCCAATACTGGTGCCATCTGGATGGAAACAGGAATAAGCTAAGCAGCCACTGGGCTGAACTCAGAGCAATTTCACTGGTGATCACTCATGAGCTCTAGCCATTAACCCTTTGCACTGACAGGTGGGCTGTTCTAAAGAGATTAACCTAGAATTTAGACACTGGGACACCAAAGGGCAGATTAACATAATTAAGCCCTGTGGTATCAGGATATTGTATCAGGACATTTGGGCTCACCTGCAAGAGCCTGAGGTGATCATCAGTGTTTTCCATGTCCTGGATCATAAAGCACTGATTTGTAGAAAGGAAAAATGGAATATTAAAGCAGCAGATTAAATTATTAACAGGGAAAACCACCTTGGCCAGGTGTACTAATGTGCTGTCACAGGTTTAATGCATTTTAATGATCAAGTAGTAGGGTCTCTGGCCCCAGATGCCAGACTGGGGACCCCTGCTGAGGCACCCAATGCTATAAAGGTACAGAATTATAGGGAGATCCATATGGCCCCAACTCTCACTGTGGATGAATATGCTATGCTGCTGGGAGCACCAAAGGTGTTGTCTACTGGAATTTGCCATGGGATGTCCCATAGGATAGGTGAGTTACTTTGTACCCTTGGGTGAGGGGTATCTACAATTTCTACTGGGATCCTATTCTGCTTAAAGTCAGACCTGTTGAAATCCATTATACCTGGAATGGAGCACACCCCATCGAAAGAGGGGAGAACATAGGGGTCCTGGTCTGGCATATTCTGCTCCAGTCTATCTCCTCATGCCTGACAGTGCTGCTTCTCCTGCCAACATATATGACATGCACAATCAGGTGAAGTTCCTAAAGTTGCTGGTCTACCTCTCCTTCAAGGCTATAAGGCATTGATACCCCCCTGGCAATCAGGAGGCTGATCCCTAGCCCAGGTATAAGCCTTAGCAACTGACTCTGCAGTAGATACAGCAGATTAAGTGCAGCTACTGTAGAGCCTTGGAATGGACGGAATGGTATATTGCCAGGATTTTCCCTGAAAATACTTGGTATTTGGTAAATATAGTAACAGCATGTCCTATGATTGGTTCTCTTTCTTTTCTTTTCTTTTCTTTTCTTTTCTTTTCTTTTCTTTTCTTTTCTTTTCTCTTCTCTTCTTTTCTCTTCTTTTCTTTTCTTTCTTTTCTTTCTTTTCTTCTTTTTTTTTTTTGGTGGAGTCTTTTGGGTTTTCTCTATACAATAAGATCATGTTATTTGCAAATGGATGATTTTACTTCTTCCTTCTTGATTAGGAAGATTTTTATTCCTGTTTCTTGCCTGATTCCTCTGGTAGGACTTCCAATACTATGTTGAATAGATGTGGTGAGAGTGGACACCCTTGTCTTGCTCCTTATCTTACAGCAAAAGCTTTCAGCTTTGACTACTGAATGTGATATTCACTGTGGTTTTGTCATATATGGTTTTTATTATGTTGAAATCAATTCCTTTTATACCAAATTTATTGAGAGTTTTGAATGTTATTTTGCATCTATTGAGATAATTCTATGATTTTTATCTTTCATTTTTTATGATGTATCACATTTATTGATTTGTTATGTTGAACCATCTTTGCATCCCTGGAACAGATCTCTACTTAATCGTGGTGTACAGTCCTTTTAATGTGTTGTTAAATTCAATATATATATATATATATATATATATATATATATATAAAATATATATATATATGTAAATTTTTATTTCCTTTAATTTAGCGAGCGAGCGAGCGAGCGAGAGAGAGAGAGAGAAAGCATTAGTAAGAGAGAGGCAGAGGGAGAGAGAATCTCCAGCAGGCTCCACACTCACATGGAGCCCAATGTGGGGCTCAATCCCATGACCCTAGAATCATGACCAGAGCCAGAATCGAGAGTTGGACCCTCATCTGACTGAGCCACCCTGGTGTCCCAGTTCATATTTCAGTTAGAATTTTTGCATCTTTGTTCATTAAGGATGTTAGCCTATAATTTTCTTTTCGTACAGAGGCCTTGTTTGTTTTTGGTGTAAGGGTAATGCTGGCTTTATAAAATGAATTTGAGTGTGTCATCTCCTTTTCTCTCTTTCCTTTTTTTTTTTTTGGAAGAGGTCAAGAAGGGTTGATACTAATTCTTCTTTAAATGTTTGGTAGAATTAACCAGTGAAGCCATCTGGTCCTGGGCTTTTCTTTATTGGTAGATTTTTGATTAGTGATTCGGTTTCCTTACTCATTATTGACCTGCTCAGATTTTCAGTTTTCCATGGAACATTCACTGTCTGTGTTGGTTGTAGGTGGATTAGGTGGAAGAATAATAGTTTCTAAGGTTCACAGGTTGGCCGCAAGGAGGGCCACAATGGGATGTGAGTGTGGGTAGGGGTGTTCAGCAATAATTTATTATGGAAGTGATTTGGATTTTATTCTATACATTATTAGAAGCTGTTGGGAAGGATTTTAGCAGTGAATGACTTTGATGTTTAATAAACAGTGTATTATTACTTAAAAGCCGCCCCCTTTCAAAATTTGCGTGAGTCTCCTATGAGTCAAAAGGGAGATTTAATGGAACCATTCAATCAGATACTTCCTCCTTCTGATGTGTTTGTTTATTATCAGCAGCTAGGCAAATTTAAAAATAGCAGATATCTTAAAAAAGAGGATGCACTTACTTATTTACACTTTCACTCTCTGTCAGATTTTATGGAAGGACCGAGTTACCTGTTTATTGTTTTCCCTAAATTTGGGATTGAATGTTCCTTGGGCCCCTTTGTGGCTCAATAAAAACCTTTGGAAGTATTGACAGAGCTCATAAATCTTATCAAGGCTGCCTTGAGAGATGAAAAAAGTTCAAATAAAATATATGAAAATGAAAAGCTGTCTGCCTGCCCAAAGATTAATTCTAATCCAAACAATGCATCCAGTTCAGCTTTATGGAGGCACAAAGAACATATAAAGACACTGGATATACATTAGTGCACAAACTTCAGGACTTTTTATGTTTGTTTAATCTATCTAATTAATTAATTGAGTGATTGATTTTGTCTTGAGCATTAAAAACGCAGTGTGAAGTATAAAGACCTTATGAAATTAGATACAGCCAAGTGTATTGTTGTTTTACCTGATTTGTATTCATTTACTTGGTTTATTTTTGTACAGCGTTAAAATTTTTTTTTTTTATTTTGAGAGGGAGAGTGTGTGCACTAATGGGGGTGGGACAGAGGGAGAGGAAGATAGAATCTTAAGTAGGTCTGCACTCAGTGTGGAGCCCAGTGTGGGGCTTGATCCCATGACTCTGGGATCATGACCTGAGCCAAAATCAAGAGCTGGACCCTCAACCAACTGAGCCACCCAGGTGTCCCTATGTACATTTTTGTAAAGCTAGCCCAGCATTCATTAGCTCTGTTTACAATTACTCTATGAGAAATTATTCAATAGTCGTTTCTCCTGTGATGGATTCAGTGCTTAAAATACCAAGCATAGCTGAAACTGTTTAACAAAATATATGCTTCAAAGAGAAATTATGTATATGCAAAGCCTGAGGATGTAAAGTTAAAGGTAAACCTGAGCTAAGCCTAAGTGCTGTCTCCTAGACTAAGTCCTGTGCCAGAAAGACATACTGAGAGCATTCCTGGGGCTCAGCATTACTAGGGCTGAGGCTTGGGTCCCTTCTGCAGCTGCAGAGGGGAGGATTTGAGAAGTAAAAGTACAGTCTGATGTTAGGATGGTAGGAAGAGAAATAGACAACACTCAATAAATGGAGTATATATTTGGTGATGCAAAGACGCCCCAGGCATGGTCAGCAATTCTTGGGCTGGTGGCTGTGCTCTTCAGCCTATTATCTAATAGAATATAAAGCCCTGCTCAAATAGTTGACTAATGATTAAATGAGTAAGTCACCTGAAATGGAGGAACAAGTACAAATGAACAACCTGTAAATTCTAGTTTATTTGCTTAATGACTGTTGATACTTTAGGTGAGATACTAGCAAAATCAGGATAAAGAGAGTCTCAAAATCTGAACTGTACACTCCAAGAACACTACAAATATGAGGATTAGAAGTTTAATGTGTTTTTGAGTAAACATCTGAATGTTTGCTTTGAAAACAGGAGAAGTATACTTTGGGTAAATATGCTTGTTCCATTAAACAGAATGCTTTGTATATATGTGAAAGAGATGATTCAAAAGTTACATGTTTTGCATATAATGTTGGATTTGTTGGTATGTAGAAACTATCCTGTGCCTCCCTAATATTCACCAAAGATAAATTGGTGAAAACTCCATGAGTTTGGCAGTCATATTAATTAAGATTCTTTCATTTCTAAGTGTTAGAAACCTAACTCTGTCTAGATAATGCAGAGAGGAAAAAATTAGCTCATGTATCTGGGAAGGTGATGAGAGTTAACTTTTGTTTTGTACCTACTATGTGTCTGGGAAAAGCCTGTACTCTAGAATCCAATGGTCTGGGTCCCAATCCTGGCTTTAATCCAGTGGTCTGGGTCCCAGCAAACCTGGCTTTACTTCTTCCTAGCACTATGAATTTAGTTGAGTTATTTTTTCTTTGTGCCTCAATTTCTTTACTTATGAAAGGAAGATAATAATAGTATATACTCCATAGTGTTGTGGCAAGGATTTAGTGAAGTATTATGTGTAACGTGCTTAAACAATGTTACCATTTCCTTAATCCTGACAACACCCCAATAAGGAAGGAATCATTTTACAGAGGAATGAACAGAGTCAGAAAAGTAAGTGATTTGCCCAGGCTCACACAGCCAGTTGAGATGGCCCTGTCTTTTTACCTCTCTCTGTTGGCTTCTGATCAGTGATAAATGTGCTTTGAGATTAATCTGGTGCAGGATTGTCAAATGAATTAGAACGGAGGGTCGAAAACATCCCATTAAGAGGCGACAACAAAGATCCATCTCGGAAGTCATTAAGATTGGAGTTTGGATAGCAGAATCTGGAACACATAGGACAGGATGGATTTGGAAGATATTATGAGTTGGTTGGACCTAGCGATGGGTTGCATGATCAAGGAAAAAGGCATTAAAGGTGACTTTGCCAAGACCGGATGCCCAGCAGCTGTCCCAGTCCCCAGTGCCTGGTGCACGATAGATGCTTGAGTGGGTTTTTGTTTTTCATTGAATGAGTAAATAACAATTAGACCTTGAGTAGGAGTGTCTGGGAGAATTGTGTTGTAGGGGAACTCAGGAGAAAAAAACAGGTTTGGGAGGGAGGTAGATGAGTTTCATTTTCGGGGCACTCACTTGGAGAAGCCAGCCAAAATTAGGAGACCCCTAAACAACCGGAAAGGGAAGATTAGGTGACATTTCAGTAACAAAAGATAGAGATTTCAGAGTCTACTGGGTGAATATGGAGTTTGAAGCCATATGATAAAATGAGATTTCTAATGGAGAAAATACCCAGAAGAGAAGAGACACAAAGGCAAGTCAGTTGGGTAAGACTGGTGAGGTGGGCTTCTCAGTAGCGGCCAGAGAGAGTGGAGGTGAGCCAGACACCATCCAGAGGGCAGACACACAAGAGCACCTGGCAGCCATGGCTGAGAGCCAAGCAGCATGAGATAGAGAGTCCATATGAGTTGAAGATGGAGCCCATTAACCAGAGCTGTTTCCATAAAATAATGGGAAAGGAAGCTAGATTCCATTGGGCAGATGCGAGGGGAGATGAGGTTTCCCAGCTGGTGGGGTTCTCTCCTTCCAGCTGTGCCTGATGGCCCTGTCTCATCAGACTGCACATACTCAGAGGTAAGCCTACCTACTGGTGCAGCCAGACACACACTTTGTTTCTGAGGAGAGCTTGGCTCAAATTCGTATTTTCCCTTTCACTCTTCCACTGGCCCAAGTCAGTCCCCTGGGCCCATCCTGGCCCCTCTAAAATCCCAGAGCTAAGAATCCCTCCCAAATAAATTACCTTATGTGTTATCTTTCTATCTGAAAGGGGCCAGACAGAAACCAAGAGAAGCCCACAAGACAGGCAGCAGGGAGATGTTTATAATTTTTGCCTCTCCCGTCAAACGTTCATGTTCGTATTTTGTCTTTGACCAAACTCAGAAAGACCGACTAAAGAACGAGACCCCGGGTTTTCCAGAGAAGTGGTATCAGAGAATGTTTATTAGGAGTGTGGAGATTTTCACAAAGCCACACACCATGTGGAAGACCCAAGTAGAAAAGATTGTAAGTCCTGGTGGACCATGAGGACTTTGAGTTCTGAAAGGTGCCTGTGTGTTAGGTCCATCCATGCACTGGAATGAGGGTCTGTGGTTCAGGCAAGGGCAGAGGCATTGATAGCCATTAGATTTCCAGTCCTCTTGTTCCTCCTTCCGTGACCAGTCCTTGCTGAACAACCCAGTCTCCCTTACCACATCCCATTCCATGCCCCTGTTACTCTTTCTGAGCCTCTTAAGCGACAGATGCCTTCCCTCCCAGCCTCTCCTTTCTTCTTTCTTTTTTACACACTGCTCTCAGATTAACCTTCTGGAAACTCAGGTTTATAGGACTCCCCACGTTAATGGCTCTGGAGCATAATTATAAGTATTAAAAAAAAAACACCTTTATATAATGATAAAGTCCTACTTTCCATCTTGTCCCATCCAAATCCTGCAATCCACAATCGTTGAAACAGCAGGGGAGGCAAGAAAGAATGGCTTTTCCCTTTATTTCTAGTGCAATCCATTTTTTCCCTTTATACATAAAAACCTATATTGCTATACATTAAGACATTTTATCCTATAGAATGTTATTTAGGTCATATATAATATATATTCATTTTGTTGGAGATGCGTACATATGTTTCTATGCATCACAGTTTAGTGTAACTGCTCCACAAAGAAAGAAAACATAACCCACTATCCTTAATGCTAGTTTAACAAAATGTGTTAAATTGTATTTCTTCCAGTTAATGGTGTAGAAAGCAAAATGGGGAAAGTACATGCATTTTCCTAGAATGAGCCTTCAGAGACCTAAATAAATGGACCGAATGAGTTTATTTGAATGTTCCCATTCACATAGGATTACACATTCAAATAAAGCTGTGTACATTTATTTGAATATGTAATCAAGGAGCTGAGCAGAAGTGGCACCTGCTTCCAAGTGTAACATCCCTGGTTTACACATGTGGGTACCTCAGTGTGTTGTTAAAAAGCAGAAAGTAGTTCTTTCTATATGCATTTTATGCAAATTTCACAGCTCTTGCTATTGTTTATCAGCTTTGTTGTTTCTCATGCACAAGGCACCTGTCTGTATTAGCAGTAATGGTGCTACCCAGAGGAAAGCTATATTTAAGTTTCTCAAGTTTCCTGGCCCTTTGAGAAAGTTTGGGCTCACCCACTCCTTCCTTTTTCATTCAACAAGTATTTGATGGTTGCTGGGTTACAAAGGTATTTGAGTGAACCATCTAGGCATTTTACAGTGCCTGTTCCTACCGGTCTCAGTACTGTTCGTTGGGATGAACCTGTCGTGGTCCATGACTGAAAGCCTTTTGGGCCATTGATGTTTGTAGGCTCCCACGTGGTTCTTAAGGAGTGGAGGTGGAGGTGGACAAATGATCGTGCTGTCATGTGAATGATGTGGCACAAGAGTACAAATGAGGACCCATGTGTGTAAATATTTAAAAATTGATTACCCAAACTAAATGTTTTAAATGCTGTCTACCCTATTTCTATCTTCATGATGGCTGGAAGGCCAAGTTTGAGCCGAGAACGCTTGGCTTCCTCGGAGATCTGTGCTGGAATGTGGCAGCAATGGGGAGTTAGCCCATAGCCCCTGGCCAAGGCCTGTAGCTTGCTCCATTCTCTGCATGCCCTTGGTTATATCATGCACCGCATGGAGGTTTGCATTCCCAGAGGCGGACCCTGTGGCCCACACATCCAAGCTCTGTCCATGATGCATAAATAGCTGTGCCAGACCTCCTGAGGAGAACTGAGCAGGCCCTGGAAGCAGACTGGAGACACTTGGAAGGGAAAATGTGTGGTCCCACATACCTGGCAAGGGGCCTAGGAGAGGGGATGTGTGAGTTTGGGCCTTGCTAATGGAACCACTAAGTAGTTCTCCTGATTGGAGGCACACTGCTGGACAGCTTGTGAGTGTGATACCTTTCCCTTGCTTCTTAATCGCATGAGTATTCTTGCCTTTCCTGTGGGTGACTCTCTGGTCCTTCTTGGCTTTTTTTTTGCACCACCATACTATGTGGAAGCATGAGAAAGAGGAGGCCACACAGACAAAGATGACTCTAACCTTCCTTCCTCCTTGTACCCAACTTCATCTCCCTTATGGTGGCACAGACCTCACGGGAGTGCACCATGCTAGGAGGGCAGCGATAGTGTTGGCCTAAATGCTGTCTGTGGGTTTTGTATTAGGACAGAACTCTTTTGGGATCCAGGAATTTTTATGACTTCTGCCTAATCTGTTGTATTAATTCTGAACAAAGTGTGGGAAGGGGAGAGAGACAGAAGTAGATGGAAAAATGCTGCTGAAGAAGTACAACTACTGAGGGGTTTTGGGGATTAAAAAAGAGGTATTTTCATGTGTATATTGTTATATTGTTTAAAAATAATATTAGTTATTATTAAGAAAGAAAAATAATTGACCAAGATATTGTATTGAATAACTGAATGCTAGTAAGAAATGCATATACCATGTGATTCAAAGCTATGTAAATGCATAAAAACTTGTATGTGTAGATATCTTGCATTAGCAAGATGATGATGATGATATTGATGATGGTTCTGATGATAGTGTTGATGGTGATGATGATGGTGACAATGATGATAGTGGTGATGATGGTAATGATGATGATGATGATAATGATGATAGGGGTGGTGGTAATGATGATGATCATTAGCATTTATTGGATTCTTACTTTGTTCCAGGCACTTTGTAAGGGTGTACATTAACTCGTTTAATGTTTACAAGACCCTGAAGGCAGATACAATTAGTGACCCCATTTTGCAAATGAAAAATAAGGTATAGAGCTGTCCAGAAATTTGGACAAATAATACAGGTTGTATTTTGGATGTGACTCCAGAGACTGTATGTCTAACCACTACACATAGACACTGAAGTGTCATCATCACTGAATTAGAGTGTCCTTTTTTATTTTGTTTTGGTCTATTTTTATTTTTATCCACTACATTAATAAAAGAATGGTGACCTACTTAATAAACATACTTACCAATTTTCTAGCATACCCATGATAGTACATTTTTTCTCCCACAAGTTTGGGGGCACCATGGTTACTCATCCATTCCTCTATCACCTTTGTGACTCCTTGTGATGCTAGTTTTGTCTCTTCTGGGTCTCCATTTTGTTCTTGACCCTTACTAGATCTTGGGCTGTATCAATGATTGAGACCCCTGTGCTCTTCCTAGTGGTTACAGTATATGATCAGATTAATTACTAAAAAATACAATTTGATTATAAACAGTGTCTATTTGAGGGGTGATTAGAATCTGCGACTGAAATACTGATGCAATGGGAAGAGAAGGGATTGTCTCATGAAAAACTATGGCCTTGCTTATTTGGTGCACCATTTAAAGAAACTGCCTGGGAAAGACAGTTTTGATGGTTCTTCTTCACTGAAGCAGATGACAACAATTCTGAAGGTCTAGTCCTTCCTGTAATTCTCTTTAATCTTCCTGAAATAGAGCTTTTGGTGTGTCATTCTGGAGCTCAGAGTACTTCAGTAGGTCACTCTTGCTTCTGGAATTAATTGCAAGCATTTGCAACTCTCAGTGAAATATTCCTTAAACTCCTTTGTCCTGTGAGTTTTCCTACTTCCTTTTGGTGCTTTTATACGTCAACCAAATGAAACTTGTTTCTTCTTGTTCATTATGATCGCATTATTTCCCCCCGTTGGAGTACCTCTCTTACTCCCATACTTACTTTTATATGTCCAAATCTTACTCACTTTGAAGGTCCAGCTCATGTCTTCTTTAGAGAAGTGTCTATTCATGTTTTCTGCCCATTTCTTCACCGGATTATTTGTTTTTTGGGTGTGGAGTTTGGTGAGCTCTTAATAGATTTTGGATACTAGCCCTTTGTCCAATATGTCATTTGCAAATATCTTTTCTCATTCTGTCGGTTGCCTTTTAATTTTGTTGATTGTTTCCTTTGCTGTGCATAAGCTTTTTGTCTTCATGAGGTCCAAAGTTCATTTTTTCTTTTAATTCCCTTGCCTTTGGAGATGTGTCAAGTAAGAAATTGCTGCGGCTGAGGTTAGAGAGGTTTTTTTTTTTACTGCTTTCTCCTCCAGGGTTTTGATGGTTTCTTGTCTTACATTCAGGTCTTTCATCCATTTTGAGTTTACTTTTGTGAATGGTGTAAGAAAGTGGTCTAGTTTCATCCTTCTCCATGTTGCTGTCCAGTTCTCCCAGCACCATTTGTTAAAGAGACTGTCTTTTTTCCATTGGATATTCTTTCCTGCTTTGTCAAAGATTAGTTGGCCATACTTTTGTGGGTCTAGTTCTGGGGTTTCTATTCTATTCCATTGGTCTATGTGTCTGTTTTTGTTCCAATACCATGCTGTCTTGATGATGACAGCTTTGTAGTAGAGGCTGATGTCTGGGATTGTGATGCCTCCTGCTTTGGTCTTCTTCAAAATTACTTTGGCTATTCGGGGTCTTTTGTGGTTCCATACAAATTTTAGAATTACTTGTTCTTGCTTTGAGAATAATGCTGGTGCAATTTTGATTGGGATTGCATTGAATGTGTAGATAGCTTTGGGTAGTACTGACATTTTATCAAGGTTTATTCTTCCAATCCATGAGCATGGAAATTTTTTCCATTTCCTTATATCTTCTTCAATTTCCTTCATAAGCTTTCTATAGTTTTCAGCATACAGATCTTTTACGTTTTTGGTTAGGTTTATTCCTAGATATTTTATGTTTCTTGGTGCAGTTGTGAATAGGATCAGTTTCTATGTCTTTCTGTTGGTTCATTATTAGTGTATAAGAATGCTACTGATTTCTGTACATTGATTTTGTATCCTGCAACATTGCTGAATTCATGTATCACTTCTAGTGGACTTTTGGTAGAGTCTATAGGGTTTTCCATGAATGATATCATGTCATCTGCAAAAAGTGAAAGCTTGACTTCATCTCTGTCAATTTTGATACCTTTGATTTCCTTTTGTTGTCTGATTGCTGTTGGTAGCACTAATAACACTATGCTAAACAACAGGGGTGAGAGTGGACATCCCTGTTTTGTGCCTGATCTCAGGGAAAAGACTCTTAATTTTTCCCTATTGAGGATGTTACTAGCTGTGGGCTTTTCATAAATGGTTTCTATGATGTTTAAGCATGTTCCTTCTATCCCGACTTTCTTAACGGTTTTTATTTAGAAAGGTTGCTGAATTTTGTGAAATGATTTTTCTGCATTGATTGACAGGATCATATGGTCCTTATCTTTTCTTTTATTAATGTGATGTATCACATCGATTTGGGAATGTTGAATGCGCCCTGCATCCTAGGAATGAATCCCACTTGATCATGGTGTATAATTCTTTTTATATGCTGTTTAATACGATTTCCTAGTATATTGTTGAGAATTTTTGCACCCATATTCATCAGGGATATTGTCCTGTAGTTCTCTTTTTTTGCTGGGTCTCTGTCTGGTTTAGGAACCAATGTAATGCTGGATTCATGAAAGGAGTCTGGAAGTTTTCCTTCCCTTTCTATTTTTTGGAACAGCTTGAGAAGGATAGGTATTATCTCTGCTTTAAATGTCTGAGAGAATTCCCCAGGGAAGCCATCTGGACCTGAACTCTTATTTGTTGGGAGATTTTTGATAACTGATTCAATTTCTTCTCTGGTTAGGGGTGTTCAAGTTTTCTGTTTCTTCCTGTTTGAGTTTTGGGAGTGTGTGGTGCTTAGGAATTTTCCCATTTCTTCCAGGTTGTCCAGTTTGTTGGCATGTATTTTTCCATAGTATTCCCTGATAATTGATTTTATTTCTGAGAGATTGGTTGTAATAATTCCATTTTCATTCATGATTTTATCTATTTGGGCCATCTCCCTTTTCTTTTTGAGAAGCCTGGCTAGAGGTTTATCAATTTTGTTTGTTTCAAAAAAACAACTCTTGGTTTCACTGATCTGCTCTACAGTTTTTTTAGATTTTATATTGTTTATTTCTGTTGTGATCTTTATTATTTCTCTTCTTCTGCAGGGTTTAGGGTGTCTTTGCTGTTCTGCTTCTATTTCCTTTAGGTGTGCTGTTAGATTTTGTATTTGAGGTTTTTCTTGTTTCTTGAGATTGGCCTGGATTGCAATGTATTTTCCTGTCAGGACTGCCTTTGCTGAATCCCAAAGCATTTGGATTGTTGTATTTTCATTTTCATTTGTTTCTATATGTTTCTTAATTTCTTCTCTAATTGCCTGGTTGACCCATTTATTGTTTAGTAGGTTTTTCTTTAACCTTCATGCTTTTGGAGGTTTTCCAGTCTTTTTCCTGTGGTTGATTTCAAGCTTCATCGCATTGTGATCTGAAAGTGTGCATGGTATGATCTTAATTCTTTTATACTTATGAAGGGCTGTTTTGTGACCCAGTATGTGATCTATCTTGGAGAATGTTCCATGTGCACTCGAGAAGAAAGTATATTCTGTTGCTTTGGTATGCAGAGTTCTAAATATATCTGTCAAGTCCATCTGATCCAATATATCATTCAGGGTCCTTGTTTCTTTATTGACCATGTGTCTAGATGATCTATCCATTGTTTTCAGTGGGGTATTAAAGTCCCCTGCTATTACCACATTCTTATCAGTAAGGTTGCTTATGTTTGTGATCAATTGTTTTATATATTTGGGGGCTTCTGTATTTGGCGCATAGACATTTATAATTGTTACCTCTTCCTGATGGATAGCCCCTGTAATTATTATATAATGCCCTTCTTCATCTCTTGTTACAGCTTTTAATTTAACATCTAGTTTGTCAGATATAAGCTTGGCTACTCCAGCTTTCTTTTGAGTTCCAGTAGCATGATAGATAGTTCTCCATCCCCTCACTTTCAATCTGAAGGTGTCCTCAAGTCTAAAATGTGTCTCTTGTAGACAGCAAATAGATGGGTCTTGTTTTTTTATCCATTCTGATACCCTATGTCTTTTGGTTGGAGCATTTAGTCCATTTACATTCAGTGTTATTATGGAAAGATATGGGTTTTCAAGTCATTGTGATGTCTGTAGGTTTCATGCTTGTAGCGATGTCTCTGGTACTTTGTGGTCCTTGCAACATTTCACTCATAGAATCATCCTTAGGGTCTCTTGTAGGGCTGGTTTAGTGGTGATGAATTCCTTCAGTTTTTGTTTATTTGGGAAGACCTTTATCTCTCCTTCTTTTCTAAATGACAGACTTGCTTGATAAAGGATTCTTGTCTGCCTATTTTTTCTTTTCATTACCTTGAAGATTTCCTGCCATTCCTTTCTGGCCTGCCAAGTTTCAGTAGATAGATCCATCACTAGTCTTATTGGTCTCCCTTTATATGTTAGAGCACGTTTATCCCAAGCTGCTTTCAGAATTTTCTCTTTATCCTTGTATTTTGCCAGTTTCACTCTGATATGTTGTCCAGAAGATCAATTCAAGTTATATCTGAAGGGAGTTCTCTGTGCCTCTTGGATTTCAATGCCTTTTTCCTTCCCCTTATCAGGAAAGTTCTCATCTATGATTTGTTCAAGTACACCTTCAGCACCTTTCCCTCTCTTTTCCTCCTCTGGAATCCCAATTATGCGTATATTATTGCTTTAATTGTTTCAGTTAGTTCTCTAATTCTCCCCTCATACTCCTGGATTTTTTTAATCTTTTTCTCAGCTTCTTCTTTTTCCATAATGTTATCTTCTAATTCACCTATTCTCTCCTCTGCCTCTTCAATCGGAGCTGTGGTCATTTCCATTTTATTTTGCAGCTCATTTATAGCATTTTTTAGCTCCTCCTGACTGTTTCTTAGTCCTGTGATCTCTGTAGTAATAGATTCTCTGCTGTCCTCTCTACTTTTTTCAAGCCCAGTGATTAATTTTATGACTATTATTCTAAATTCTTTTTCCGTTATATCGTTTTTGATCAATTTGTTAGCTGTTGCTATTTCCTAAGTTTCTTGTGAGAATTCTTCCATTTCATCATTACCACAGTCCCTGTGGTAGCTCCAAACTGCAGGGCACTTCCCCTGCACTGTCTGGAGAAACTTGTGTTGGTTGGCGGAACCGCAGTCAGACCTGATGTCTGTCCCCAGCCCACCGCTGGGGCCACAGACTGGTGTGTACCTTATCTTCCCCTCTGCTAGGGGCAGGACTCACTGTGGAGTGGTGTGTCCCCTGTCTGGGCTACTTGCACACTGTAAAGCTTGTGGTGCTGCTCGATGGGATCTGGCCAAGGGTGTATTATCCAGGGTGGATCCACAAGGAGCACATGGGCAGTATGGGCAGGTTCTGCTCACTTTGCCCTCAATGGTCCCCTTCAGGAGGTGCCCTGCAGCACCAGCAGGGAGGCCAACCTGTCAGAGGGATGGATCCACTGAAGCACAACATTGGGTGTGTGCGCAGTGCAAGCAAGTTCAGTGATGGGAACTGGTTCCCGTTGGGGTTTTGTCTGGGGAATGGGAGAGGGAGATGGAGCAGTCCAGCACCTTTGTTCCCTGCAGAGCTGATCACTGTCTTCCTGAGCTCTACACCTCTCCCTCCCATTGTCCTCTCGCCCTCCCCACTCTCCGAAAGCAGAGCTATTGACTCTTAACATTCCAGATGTTAAGTCCCGCTGGCTGTCAGAACTCATGCAGTCCAGCCCCTCTGCTTTTACAAGCCAGACTCGGGCTATGCCTTGCTGGGTGGGCTGCCCCTCCACTGCCATGGCTCCCTCCTGCCAGTCTGTGTAGCGCGCACCACCTGTCCGCCCTTCCTACCCTTTTCTGTGGGCCTCTTTTCTACACTTGGCTCTGGAGGGTCCGTTTTGCTAGTCTTCTGGCAGTGTTCTGGGTTATTTAGGCAGATGTGGGGGGAATCTAAGTGATCAGCAGGACGTGGTGAGCCCAGTCCTCCTACGTCGCCATCTTTCCTGAAGCTTCTCTCTGTTTTTATTTATTTTTGAGACAGAGAGACAGAGCATAAGCAGGGGAGGGGCAGAGAGAGAGGGGGAGTCACAGTATCTGAGGCAGGCTCCAGGCTTGGAGCTGTCAGCACAGAGCCCAATGCAGGGCTCAAACTCATAGACTGTGAGATCATGACCTGAGCTGAAGTCGGACACTTAACCAACTGAGCCACCCAGGTGTCCCTAGAATTTAAATTAAAATTTGAGAAAAAAACCCAAAACATTGCACTAACCTCATAAAAAGAATTGGGCATCTTTTTTTCTCATTTTTTTCTGAAATAATTTATATAAAATAATAAAGAATTATTCCTTGAAAAATTGGTAGAATTGTCCTGCAAAGCCAAGATAGCTTGGATTTGGGGGGAGAAATAGTCTTTAATACCATTTTAATTTCTTTGATTCTTACTGCCCTATAAAACTTCTCTTTGTTTTTCTTAAGTTCATTTATTTTTTATTTTGAGAAAGAAAAAGAGTGGGAGAGCATGTGGAAAGGGCAGAGAGAGAAAGGAGACAGAGAGAATCCCAAGCAGGCTCAGTAATTTCAGCACAGAGCCTGATGTGGGGCTCGAATTCACAAACTGTGCAATCATGACCTTGAACTGAAATCAAGAGTCAGATGCTCAATTGACAGAGCCACCCAGGGGCCCTTCCCATTCTCTTTCTTGCATCAATGTTTGTGTTTTGTACATTTCTAGAACTTTTTTCATTTTGTCTGTTTTCAAATTTATTAGTGTAAGCTGTTTAGAGTAACTTTTTAAATCATTTTTAAATAACTGATATCTTTTTTTATTTTCCTTTTTAAATTAAATTTGATTTGTGCTCACCTCGGCAGCACATATACTAAAATTGGAACGATACAGAGAAGATTAGCATGGCCCCTGCGCAAGGATGACACGCAAATTTGTGAAACGTTCCATTAAAAAAAAAAAAATTTGATTTAACCATATCCTTCTCCCTTTTTCTCTTGCTTAATCTTACTGTAGGTATTTCTTGCTTATTATATTCATCTTTTCAAAGAACTAGAATTAATTTTGCTAATCTTCTGCTCTTAACTTTATTATTTCCTTCCTTCTTTTTTCTTCTTTTTGGAGGAAAGGGGTTTATGATTGGTTGTTTTAAGTCCCAATTTTTGAGATGAATACTAGTCATTAAAAAAACTTTTATCTTGCAACTTTCATACATGTTTTTATATACATTATTATTTTATATTTATATGTTTAATATTATTTTATATGGCAATATATATTGTATGTAATTTTATATTTTATATAATAAAATACATGAAATATATCATATACTATAAAATATGGAATATAAAATAGTATATAAAATATATGTATGTGTGTGTGTGTATTTATTTATTTAAGTAGAGAGGATACAACAGTGATGTTGCATATGCCTGCACACAGCTTTAGCAGGTACAGTCTGGACCATCTAATCCCCTCTCTACCTTGCCCACTTGTCTCCCCCTCCAGATCATTATGCAGCAAATCCATACATCATAGAATTTAACCTATAAATATCCACACTGTAAAATCCAAATATATGGATTCTTTTTTGAAATATAACCACAATGCCATTATCCTACCTAAAATGTTAAAAACTGAGTGATATCTTTTATATTGTATTGTATTGTATTGTATTGTATTGTATTATTTCACTTCAGAAAAGATACTTGGCATGAAATTTACCCAATTAATATGCTTATAAATAACATCGCCTTGTTGTTTTGATTTGTATATCTCTGATGGTTAGTGATATTGAGCATTTTATCTTCTATCTGTTGGTATAGCAGAAGATTCATCCTAAGCCATTTGTATGTCTTTTTTAGAAATGTTTATTCAAAAGTGCTTTGCCTATTTTAATTGTTATTTTTTTCCTAGTGAGTTGTAGGAGTTCCCTATATATTTTAGAAATTAACCCTTTATCAAATATATAGTTTGCAAATATTTTCTTGCATCCCATGGGTTGCCTTTTCCTTATGTTGATTGTTGCCTTGGCTGTGCAGAAGCTTTTTAGTTTGATGTAGTGTTACTTGTTCATTTTTCTTTTGTTGCCTATGCTTCTGTTGTTATATCCATGAAATCATTGCCAAGACCAATGTCATGTGATTTTTTCCTATTTTTTTTTTTTTAGGAGTTTTACAGTTTCAGGTGTTACATCAAAGTCTTTAATCAATTTTGATTTGATTTTGTGTATGATATAGGATAAGAATCCCATTTCATTTTTTTGCATGTGGATATCCAGTTTTCACAACACCATTTCTTTTTTAAAATTTTTAAATGTTTTTATTTACATTTGAAGGAGAGAGAGAGAGAGACAGAGCATGAGCAGGAGAAGAGCAGAGAGGGAGGGAGACACAGAGTCTGAAGCAGGCTTCAGGCTCTGAACTGTCAGTGCAGAGCCCAATGCAGGGCTCGAACTCACAAACTGTGAGATCATGACCTGGGCCAAAGTCGGACACTTAACCAACTGAGCCACCCAGGCACCCCACAACACCATTTCTTGAAGACATCACCCTTTCTTCATTGTGTATTCTTGGCACCCCTGTTTGAAGATTAGTTGTCTAAATATGATGGGTTTATTTCTAGGTTCTCTAGTGTGTTCACTTTGTCTATGTGTTTGTCTTTATAACAGTACCATATTTTTTTTAGTACCATAGCTTTGTAATATATTGTGAAATCAGGAAATGTGATGTCTCCAGCTTTGTTCTTTCTCAAGGTTATTTTGGCTGTTTGAGGTCCTTTGGGGTTCCATATGAATTTTAGGATGCTTTTTGTATTTCAGATAAAAATATTGAAATTTTAATAGGTATTGCATCCGATCTAGAATCTGGGTAGTTTGGACATTTTAACAATATAAAGTCTTCTAGTCTATGAATATTGGATATCTTTCCATTTATTTGTGTCTTTAATTTATTTCATCATTGTCTTGTAATTTTTCAATATGCAAGTCTTTGACCTCTTAAGTTAGTATTTCTAAGTATTTTGTTGTTTTGATGAATGATCCATCAGATTGTTTTCTTAATTTCTTTTTTTTTTTTTTGGATAATATATTATTAGAGTCTAAAAAACTGGTTATGGGGAGCCTGGGTGGCTCAGTCGGTTGAGCATCTGACTTCAGCTCAGGTCATGATCTCACAGTTCATGGGTTCGGGCCAGTGTTGGGTCCTGTGCTGACGGCTCAGAGCCTGGAGCCTGCTTTGGATTCTGTGTCTCCTCTCTCTCTGCCCCCTCCCCTGCCCACTCTCTGTCTCTCAAAAATAAAGACATGTTAAAAAAATAACAAAAAACATAACTGGTTGTTTTCATGTAGATTTGTATCTTGCAATTTTATGGAATTTATTTATTAGTTCTAACAGTCCTTTGGTGTAATCTTTAGAGTTTTCTACATATAAGATCATGTCATTTGTAAACAAAGGTAGTTTTACTTTTTCCTTTCCTATTGTTTGATTTTATTTCATTTTCTTGCTCAATTTCTGTGGCT